>NW_022688764.1:0-1922 GCF_011630105.1 Anneissia japonica | reverse complement strand
TTTCTATAAAGCCGGGTTCTATATTTAGCTGCTAAGATATGCTTTCTTTATTAAAAGTTTCTTAATGTGATGACCTGATAGAAGCAGAACGAACTCTACCGGTCATGCCCAGTACCATTTCGATTTGAATCGTATTAAAATGTTACAAAAAAAATTACTAAAATCTTCGCACACTTTCCTAAACAATGCAAACCTTTAACTCTTCCTCTCTTAAACCATATAAATTCCGTGCAGACTATTCAGTAAAGCGTCAATACGAGGCCGGTAAACTGTTAAATTCAAAAACTGCAGCCCCGCTCCCCTCAAATCACTTTTTTTTGTTTTCCAGATCAGCCTCTGATAAAAACTAATACTTTTTTTTATTTTACAGTTCTGTAATATGGATGTACTGTGGTTGATATTCACTGGTATTTAGCCAACCAAATCGATCAATCAGATGTACAATGACGTCATCATATTTAACTGGCAGTTCTTTACAATTATCTAAAATAATATAAGAGGCTTTTAGATTTTCATTTCCTCATAATTATATAATTAAAAAGTAGTTCTTTCAATTATTTAATTTCAGTTAATTCAATTATTTCAAATCTTTTGCATTTGTTACCTTTCACTTCAAACAGAATTAATAGTATTGTAGCACCTTATCAACAATGTTATCTTATAAAGATTTGTCTACACTATACGATACAATACTCCTTTATTGCCATTTTAACAACATGGTAAAAATGATATTAGTGTTGATTGCTCCGATAGGCAAAAACAATAGTACGTATAATTCAGAAATATAAACAGAATGAATAAATAAACTTAGATAACTTTTAAAAAAAATACATTCCGTGAGAGAATCATATGGGTGGGTGGGGATCTCAGGATCAAGAATGGACCACAATGACCCACCAGCTGAAAAGAAAAGGGGACAGCGCTGCCCTGAATCTGAAAAACAACCAGAAACTAACACCAAAAGGTGAAAACAATCTTCGAGCCACAGAGAAAAATACAGCTAACTGTCTGCTGGTGGAGTATAATGAGTCTCCCAATCACCCGAGAAGGTCCCCACTCACCAATACAAGACATATCAACATTCAATAGAGGATAATTTTCAAATTTTTTTTTTAACACTATCAAATTTTATGTGACAAAAAATGTGATGTGCCCATATGGCTACGATGACGTCTTTCACATATCAAATTGTATCAAAAAGGTTGAACGTGTTCAACTCTATGTTCCATCACATTTTATGCGACTCTTTTTTTTTAAAATGAAATTTGATAGTGTAAACGAAGCTTTATGCCGGGTCTAACATCTATCTGCTAGGGTTAAGTTTATGAGTAGGGTTAAGTGGCTGTTATAATCAATTTGTCGATATCATTTTGGGTTCTAACATCTATTCTGCTAGGGTTTATCAGAAATATGCAGTAGAACAGTTGCTCATTCATGACGTAATAAAAGTCAAGTAAATATTTCTCAATGATGTGAACATATTAGTATGTTAGTGTTTTTTTTTTGGTTTTTTTTTATCCTAATGCTTATTCGTTTGTCTGATAAGTAGCGGCCCAAGTACTGTATCGCAAAATAACGCTTTATTTGGGGACCCCGTCAACCCCGCCCTGTGCCCGCCGAGAATATCAGTCCCCTTATTGGGTAAAATACTGTCCCCACAAATGGACCAGATTACCTGGTAAAAGACGGTTGATGATTACCCATTAACGTTGAAGTATGCGGTTCAATGGGTTGCCGAGTCCCTCTTTTCTAGCAAGCCTCCTCTTAAAAGCAAAACCAATCCTCAACTTGCATCAAATACCATAACAAATACTAAAATTTACCATATGCTAGAATGAATCAGCTCCGGGGGACTTCTTCTTTCCCACTGTACCTCTTCACTTGAACACATCATGGGCAAAGGGTCCCCTGCTGGATCTTCT
>NW_022688763.1:0-516 GCF_011630105.1 Anneissia japonica | reverse complement strand
AAACAAATGGGGAAATTGAACGGTTTCATCGCTACCTTAAGAAATGTATCAAAAATGCCAAAACTTAAGGTAAAGTATGGCAAAGCGAGTCAAGCTAATCCATTGAAGTGTTTGGGATATTTTCGGACACAGATAATCTAGAACAAACATGTTTTGGAAGACAAAGTGTTTGTGATTGAAGGAAACACAGATGCTTTAATAGGAAGAAGAGCAAGTTTAAAACTTGGTATCATACAGCTATCTCCAGATGTAAATAGAGTAACAACAATTTGGATTGTCAAGTGCTCCTGAAGCATACCAGAAAGCTATGGATCACATATTATGTGGTTTAGATGGTGTAGTCTGGTATATGGACGATATTATTGTTCATGGATCAACAGTAGCAGAACTTGAACAATGTTTAAAGAGCGTTTTCAACAGATGTCGAGCAAGTGATTTGAAATTGAACAACAACAAATGTGTATTATTTACTCAAGAAATCAAAGTGCTTGGACATGTGATTACACAAGACGGAGT
>NW_022688762.1:0-698 GCF_011630105.1 Anneissia japonica | reverse complement strand
ACCGATAAGCCTGTGCTTAGCGTTAGGTGTAATGCTAACCGTGCAAACTGCGGATCGTGGATCTTTATGTTCTTCTCTTTGCATGTAAGCCCAGATTCATTATTATATTCCGGACGCTATTTGTTCCATCATAACAATCTCAAGGTCTGTTATTATTGTAATTGTTTTAACGCATTTTTAAAACACAAACGAACAAACCAATGTCGGATTCTACAGAAGAACAGAGCCTGAGGGCATTAATTAAAGTGGAAGCAGTGGGACAGGCCGTCATGAGTGAGGAAGAGGCTGACGCTAATACTGAGCCTAGGCCTAGTACCACTACTAGCAATAGGCCTAAACCGACAACTGATACAAAGAAGAAAAGAAAGAAAGGAAAGTGGAAACCCACTCATCCTAACTCAACCATGATGTGCATAGAGGCAATTCAGTCTCTAAAGGAAGGAAAAGGTAGTTCAGCGCAGGCTATCAAGAAATACATATTAGCAACTTACACTACCGTCAGACCTGATATGGTAAACTACATGGTCCGCACAGCACTTACAAATGGAATACAAACGGGTGCGTTTGCTAGGCCCAAGGGTGATGAGTCAAGTGGAGCTCATGGTCGCTTCAAAGTTGGAAAGATGGCAGATATGCCAACAAAAACTACATATAAACCAAGCAGCCATAAGAAAGCAAGTTCTAATAAGAAGGCATCA
>NW_022688761.1:0-529 GCF_011630105.1 Anneissia japonica | reverse complement strand
ACCAACTTTTGAATATGTAATAATAGGAATAAAGTATAACTAGCTAAAGTTATTAATGTGAAGATCCCCGGAGGCAATTGAGGGCGCTTTTTAAAATGGCCGCCAAAATTAAATAACAACTTAACAGCAGCTTCAATACCCTAGATTAATTTGTTTAATTTACAAAACCTGAATGTAATAACTGCTGTTGACTTTTTAAACCCAAAATAACATATTTTAGGGGTGTAAGCTAACTCACTTTTGAAAATGTAAGTAAAAATGCCCCCTTATATTAGCCCTTTTCTGTTTTGAAGAATGGAAAATATCACCAGAATCTTAAAAAAAATTCCAGCTTCCTTACAAATATCCGGTGTGCTATACAAGGTATTTCAGGCAACTACCATAATTTTCATGTATGAAGAAGGCATAAATTCCTTTACTACATATTTGTCCTGTAGTGTTTAATGTGTAGCCCTATGTTGCGAAATAATCTTCAAGTATTGCTTTTATCACTGCAATCTGAAAGTCTTCGTATTTATCGTATGAATGT
>NW_022688760.1:0-1166 GCF_011630105.1 Anneissia japonica | reverse complement strand
CACTCCTCCCGCATAGTAGTCTGTTTTACCTTCCCAGCATACCGCTACCCCTTTACACTACTGGTGGAGAGAGGCAATCGTAGATAAATAGTCTTGCCTACGGACACAAACGACTTGCATAGCGAGAGTTTCGAACCTCCAACCTCAATGTTGAAAGTCCACTCGTTGCGCCAACCACTTCAACTTTTTCTGGAAGAGATAAAATAAGATAATAATATTGTTTTTACTCGTTAAGATTAAGGGGGGAAATTGTGTATTCTTATCGATATCAGTTAGTATTATTCTCAAGAAAAATTAAACAATTTTTTATTTAGAAACAAGAATCTCTATAAAATATATAGAATTATTATAATCTGAGCCTATATTAACTTACAACCATTATTCATTATTTCGTTCTATCTATTCTAATAATTGGTTTGATTCTCATAATACGGGAAAATCCCAAGCATGGGTTAAATTCAACAAAACCTCAAAATGCCAGAAAAAAAAACTTCAGCCAATCACAGGCAGGGATAATATGCCTAGTAACCAGGGTTTGTTACTGTCAGCTATTGTCACGAGTCTGAATACTGTACTGTACTTTTTAGAATAATAGCCACAGTGAACACAACTTCTACAATCCCTCAACAGCCTATCCAGAAATGACATCATGAAATTATACAAAGACTGAAAACACTCCCATAAATCAGCCAATCACAGACAAAGAAAATCTGCCTAGAACTTATGGCAGATATTGTTATGAGTCTAACAGACCTACTGCACTCCTCATAATGACACATGCATAATATTAACACTTACAACATACAGTATGGTTACTGGAGGCATAAACTCAAACGTACACAAATGTCTTTGCAAAAATCGATCTTTAGTTATTAATACAGGGTTAAACAGTAAATTGAGAGCTGCTATAAAATGGTAAAGGAATCATTTAAATCCGACATTTTGTTTTAAGGTTACATGAGTTTACACATGCAGCTGGTTAAAAACAATATTTGAGAAATCAGTCTTCACAGTTTATGATTTCGAGCATTTCTCTTTCAGAAATCATCAACAAATCGTTAAAAACTGTTGTTTTAACATTGAAAATGCGGAAAATAACAACATAGCATGATGTATAGATATATAAAGGTTAGCTTAGTGTAATAGAATAGATTTTTAAAATTTAG
>NW_022688759.1:40111-42925 GCF_011630105.1 Anneissia japonica | reverse complement strand
TCGGCGAGATAAGCACTTTTGTGCAAAAAGTGACAATGTTAAAAAGTTGAGTCAAAATGTAATTTATCTTGTTAGGCACGGTGAGATAGCCTGATACAAACACTATTCCATTGAAAGTTTGAAGTTTTTCGGAAAAGTACTCGAAATATGGCGAAAAGTCAATAAATTTGCACTAAGTGCTCAACTCGGCGAGATAAGCATTTTTGTGCAAAAAGTGACAATGTTGAGTCAAAATGTATTTTTTTTTTGTTAGGCAAAGTGAGATAGCCTGAAACAAACACTATTATATTAAAAGTTTGAGGTTTTTCGGAAAAGTACTCGAAATATGGCGGAAAGTCAAAAATTTGCACTAAGTTACTTGGTTTGGTACTAGGTTTATTGCATTTATGGCTTATGGGCCGCGGTTTACCTCCCTCCGTTTAGTCATGCTGGATCAGGGGTAGTAAACTCAGCGATCGTGGGTACGATTTCCACACGGGGCAAGTTTTTTATTTATTTTTTTAAGGTTGTGTGTTCGATTCCCACACGAGCCAGGTTAAAAGGCAGTTTTAGTTGATGGTGGATATTGATAGCAAACCTGGAGGTTGTGGGTTTGATTCCCACACGAACCCATTTTTTTTAAGGGTGAAAGTGGATAATGAATAGCAAACCTGGTGGTTGTGTGTTCAATTCCCACACTAACCAATTTTTTTAAATTTGTTTAAGGCAGTTTAGTTGATGGTGGATAATAAATAGCAAACCTGGATGTTGTGTGTTCGATTAACACACGAACCATATTTTTTTTGCGGGCATAATTCCTAGACAGGATTGTTAATTCAATTCATATTGAAATTAGTGTTTTGATGGTGATTTTTTAGTGTTTTGATGGTGATTTTTTTTTCATTTAATGGGAATTCATATATTTTATATGAGAAGAATCAATGAATATTCAGCTTTCCGTTTACTGGGCGGGGTGGGGGATTGGAATGAACAACAGGATATTTGATTGGTGAACAGCCGAAATGGCAATTTAAAGCCAACGAAGTCGCTAGAGGTGTAAAATTGCAGCCTCTACGCGGTGGGCACCAATCGAAAAGTGAAAATGACGGTGACTTTTCAAGCAATACAATTAAAACAAATACTAAAGCAATCAGAAAATACATATAGGCCCCCTAATTGATTCTTCTGACGCAAATCCAAAATATCATATTTTATTATATTGTATTTAAGCCTTTCCTTTATATTGTATGCTTTGTAAATTTGATATACTATATTTTTTGTTTTCTTATCACGGCCATGATGAAAAACATGTAAGTTTTTGAGTTATGTTTTCGTGAATAAATAAAGCTTTATTACTACTACGGACAAAATAACACATTGAACATGTCACAGAAGATTGCCTTTAATTAGTTCGTAGTTGTGGCATTTTGAATTTTATACTGTATTTGTTTTTGGAAACATGTCACAATGACTCAGCAGGCCTCCCAAGTCTACCTAAAATCCAATCTTTAAGGCAAATTTCCCTCTTCCAAAATAAAATATAATTTTCCCAGAAAATCTAGAATTTTTCTTCTGAAATAAAAACTGAGAATATTTGTAAAATTTGCTTCTCGAATATATTTTTTAATATAATGGGTAAGCCCCATACTGAAATATTTGCATGCTTATACGTTAGTGCCGTAATAGGATTTTAATTCATATTCAAGACAAAGTAATAAATGTTACCTCACCAACTTCACTGCGTTTTCAACAATGACGTCGCACCATTGGAGGCATTTTATTTAGATCGTTATGTTTCTCTTGCGGTCAATGATTATATTTATTAAGATGCAGTGGTATATAACTGTTTGTTATTTTCATGTGTTTATATGGGGTTTAATGATTTATCGATTGTGAAGGTTGTGATAGTTATTGGAAATATAATTTATTTATTCATTCTATTAATAGGTAAAATAGGTTTGAATAATTATTGATGAGAGTGATTGTTGTATGCCATAAAATCTACTGTCATACATTCAGAAATTTTGGGGTTTCATTGTTAAGTTTGCTTTGAAACCAAAACAAATTAAAACGAGCATAGACAGCAATGATAGCAAATTTATTGTACTTTATAAAAGGATATAAATATAGTACTGTAAAATATCAATTTTGTGTATAAGGTGTCTATTATTATATAGTTAATACTATTAAGTTTGTATCGAGCAACCAAAACACTGGACCATGTCATGAAACCTATTCCGTGTACACCAAGTTCTTCCCTTATAATTGTTATGTTGTGTAATTATAAACTATAGTTTTAAATTGTGAAACTTGTACATAATGTATGCAGCTGTATATAGTTGTAAATGATAAAATAAATGTGAACTGGCTTGCTATACAATACCTTGTACTGCTGTAAATATGTGTATGAGAGGTGAAGGTGAACTCTTCGGTTATAAATCAGATATTTATCTTCGTATTTTCTCCTTATTAGATGTAGGCCGAATCGTTGGTTTTGGTATTAACGGGCTACTTTGATATCAAAGGTGATGAAAAAAGCTTCCTAAATTATGCCAGAGAGCTTCTACTAGTGTTCATAGATTAAGTGAGTGCGACTTGAGATCACTGTACATTCTTTTTGGCCTAGTATAACGGAAATTCCCTATTGTGTCAAACCTGTGCCGGTATTCCATTTGTCTTGACAGTGTAAAAATTATATAATACCTTATACTGCCATCTTATACACATCTAGATGTGTATAAGAGACAGGTACCTGTTAGTCAACCTACTAGAAACAATTCTTCTTATATATAAACTACAGGTTAATATTACGCATGGTCATGGTGTCAAAAAAAA
>NW_022688759.1:38874-40098 GCF_011630105.1 Anneissia japonica | reverse complement strand
AATAATAACACTATCCTCTCGAAAATCTGTAATTTTAAAGTACTCAAAAAAATCTGTATTTCCTAATTAAACTAAGAGGATTGTTTCCAATAGGGTCTAGAAAACATTTTCAAAACAATTTTCAAGAAAACAAAACTGTTTACAACTTACAATGCCCGAGGGAAGACTCGGAAACAATGATCACAAGACAATAAAAGGGTGGTAAAAATGGTCAACGGTTAGGTTAGAACGATGTTCAAGATAAATAATAAGATGGGCATACAACAAATCATTCTCGTCAATAATTATTCAATCTTATTTTACCAATTAATAGAATGAATAAATAAACTATATTTCCAATAACTATCACAACCTTCACAATCGATAAATCATTAAACCCCATATAAACACATGAAAATAACAAACATTTATATACCACTGCATCCACTCGAAAAAAAATCCGCTCGAATTTGCCTTCGCTCGAAGTGGCATCCACTCGAATTTACTAATTCCTAGGCTGGGACATGAAAGGTTGCTGTTTGTTGTTATTTCGCAATTCGCGACGTCATCAACGAGTACAATACATTCAATCCCGTAACATGATTGGTCTATTTTTTTCTAATTTGCATAATGATTTTTCCAACATTTTTTTTCTATTTAAAAAAAAGTGTGTAAGTTATGGAGATAGTAACAATCATAAATCGATTATAAATTTAATTATATATTTTTAGACAACAAATAAACCCTCTTGGCCCACGGCCCATTTTTTTGAAACCATGACCATGCGTAATATTAACCTGTAGTGTATATATACGAAGAATTGTTTCTAGTAGGTTGACTAACAGGTACTTGGTGTGGTACTAGGTTTATTGCATTTATGGCTTAGGGGCCGCGGTTTACCTCCCTCCGTTTAGTTATGCTGGATCAGGGGTAGTAAACTCAGCGATCGTGGGTTCGATTCCCACACGGGGCAATTTTTTATTTATTCATTTATTTAAGGTCGTGGTTCGATTCCCACACGAGCCAGGTTTAAAAAAAAAAAATTTAAGGCAGTTTTAGTTGATGGTGGATATTGATAGCAAACCTGGAGGTTGTGGGTTCGATTCCCACACGAACCCATTTTTTTTTAAAGGGTGAAGGTGGATAATGAATAGCAAACCTGGTGGTTGTGTGTTCAATTCCCACACGAACCAATTTTTTAAAATTTGTTTAAGGCAGTTTAGTTGATGGTGGATAATAAATAGC
>NW_022688759.1:33253-38860 GCF_011630105.1 Anneissia japonica | reverse complement strand
TCGATTAACACACGAACCTTTTTTTTTTTTTTTTTTTTTTTTTTTTTTTTTTTTTTTTTTGCGGGCATAATTCCTAGACAGTTTTGTATTCTGTCTAGGATATTCATATTGAAATTATTGTTTTGATGGTGATTTTTTTTTTCATTCAATGGGAATTCATATATTTTATATGAGAAGAATCTATGAATATTCAGCTTTCCGTTTACTGGGCGGGGTGGGAGAGGGGAATGAACAACAGGATATTTGATTGGGGAACAGCCGAAATGGCAATTTAAAGCCAACGAAGTCGCTAGAGATGTAAAAATGCAGCCTCTATGCGGTGGGCGGTCAGCATAGCACCAATCGAAAAGTGAAAAATGACGGTGACTTTTTCAAGCAATACAATTAAAACAAATACTAAAGCAATCAGAAAATACATATAGGCCCCCTAATTGATTCTCCTGACGCAAATCCAAAATATCATATTTTGTTATATTGTATTTAAGCCTTTCCTTTATATTGTATGCTCTGAAAAATTTGATATACTATATTTTTTTGTTATCTTTTTTATCACGGCAATGATGAAAAACATGTAAGTTGTTGAGTTATGTTTTCGTGAATAAATAAAGCTTTATTACTACTACGGACAAAATAACACATTGAACATGTCACAGAAGATTGCCTTTAATTAGTTCGTAGTTGTGGCATTTTGAATTTTATACTGTATTTGTTTTTGGAAACATGTCGCAATGACTAAGAAGGCCTCCCAAGTCTACCTAAAATCCAATCTTGAAGGCAAATTTCCCTCTTCCAAAATAAAATATAATTTTCCCAGAAAATCTAGAATTTTTCTCCTGAATTAAAAACTGAGAATATTTGTAAAATTTGCTTCTCGAATATATTTTTAAATATAATGGGTAAGCCCCTTACTGAAATATTTGCATGCTTATACGTTAGTGCCGTAATAGGATTTTAATTCATATTCAAGACAAAGTAATAAATGTTACCTCACCAACTTTACTGCGTTTTCAACAATGACGTCGCACCATTGGCGGCATTTTATTTACATCGTTATGTTTCTCTTTCGGTCAATGGTTATATTTATTAAGACCTAACCGTTGACCATTTTTACCACCCTTTTATTGTCTTGTGATTATTGTTTCCGAGTCTTCCTTGGGGCATTGTAAGTTGTAAACAGTTTTGTTTTCTTGAAAATTGTTTTGAAAATGTTTTCTAGACCCTATTGGAAACAATCCTCTTAATTTAATTAGGAAATCCAGATTTTTTTGAGTACTTTAAAATTACAGATTTTCGAGAGGATAGTGTTATTATTATTATTATTATTATTATTATTATTATTATTATTATTATTATTATTATTATTATTATTATTATTATTTTTGTCAATGTTATCCTGTGTCACACCCATGTTTACACCAGTGTTTTTTTTTTTCTTATCTGATGTGGCAGTATAAGGTATTATATAATTTTTACACTGTCAAGACAAATGGAATACCGGCACAGGTTTGACACAATAGGGAATTTCCGTTATGGCCAAAAGAATGTACAGTGATCTCAAGTCGCACTCACTTAATCTATGAACACTAGTAGAAGCTCTCTGGCATAATTTAGGAAGCTTTTTTCATCACCTTTGCTTTCAAAGTAGCCCGTTCATACCAAAACCAACGATTCGGCCTACATCTAATAAGGAGAAAATACGAAGATAAATATCTGATTTATACCCGCAGAGTTCACCTTCACCTCTCATACACATATTTACAGAAACTATACACAGCAACTATATACAGCTGCATACCTTATGTACAAGTTTCACAATTTAAAACTATAGTTTATTTTTACACAACATAACAATTATAAGGGAAGAACTTGGTGTACACGGAATAGGTTTCATGACATGGTTCCAGTGTTTTGGTTGGTCGATACAAACTTAATAGTATTAACTATATAGACACCTTATACACAAAATGAATATTTTACAGTACTATATTTATATCCTTTTATAAAGTACAATAAAATTGCTGTCTACGCTCGTTTTAATTTGTTTTGGTTTCAAAGCAAACTCAACAATGAAACCTCAAAATTTCTGAATGTATGACAGAAGATTTTATGGCTACAACAATCACTCTCATCAATAATTATTCAAACTTATTTTACCTATTAATAGAACGAATAAATAAATTATATTTCCAATAACTATCACAACCTTCACAATCGATAAATCATTAAACCCCATATAAACACATGAAAATAACAAACAGTTATATACCACTGCATCCGCTCGAAAAAAAAAAATCCGCTCGAATTCGCTCGAATTGGCCTTCGCTCCAAGTGGCATCCGCTCGAATTGACTGGTTCCTAGGCTGGGACATAAAAAGGTTGTTGTTTGACAAAAATTGGCGTCATCACTCCTGTAGAAGAGGCAATAACATGGGTGTCATCAATGGTTGCAACAATAACAAAGAACACTGAAAAAAATTAGATTGTGCATAGATCCAAGAGATTTAAATGGTGCTCTGAAGAGACCCCATCACCCAATGAAAACTGTTGAGGAAATAACTAGAAATTTAGCCAATGCCACCGTATTTACGGTCTTAGATGCTAAAATTTTTTTTTGGCAGGTACCATTAGATGAAGAATCTTCAAAGTTGACTACATTCAACACTCCCCTTGGCCGATACAGGTATCTTAGAATGCCATATGGTATCAATAGTGGATCAGAAGTATTTCAACGCACAATGGAAATACTCTTTGAAGGATATCCTTGTGAGATACCGTAATTGTGGATGTCCTGTTGGTCACTGGTAAAGATCTAGACGAGCATGACAAGAATTTAAAGGAGGTGCTACAGAGAATTCAGAAGGTTGGACGCCGCTTGAATAAGAACAAATGCAAGTTTCGACAGAGTCAGGTTTCCTATGTTGGACACCTTCCAACCGACAATGGTATAAAACCTGATCCTGAGAAGATGCAAGATGCCAGCTCCAAAGGATAAACAAACTTTAAGCCGTTTTCTTGGTATGGCAAACTATCTTTCTAAATTCATAGAGAACTTTAGTGAAGTAGCAGCACGCTTAAGGCAGTTGTTTCACAAAGACACACAATGGTGTTAGCAACCACATCAGCAGAAATCTTTTGAGAAGCATAAAAGTATGATAACAAGTCCACTAGTCCTTGCATATTACGATGTGACCAAACACTTAACCCTTACATGCGATGCATCCCAGTATGGTTTAAGCTGTGCATGCCTCCAAAATGATAAACCAATAGCATTTGCCTCACGAACCTAGCTGTACCCAAGCAGCAATAAAAAGGTTATTGTATACAGTACTGCGCCGCTGTCGATTTTAACTTCTTACAAACCTGCATCACTTTATATTTTGTGAATATTGTACTGCATTTTTGCTATTCACAAGCTACTGTAAAAGATTGTTGGATAAAAATTTAAAAAAAAGACTGTTATCAATCACAAACGTGTGTATTTTGTATTTTTACTAACACAATTGTAGCATTATTGATAAAACAACTTACTACTGCACTATCAATATTTTAACCAACTATTTTTTTTCTTTTTATTGTAGCAATAAACATATTTTTACGCTATGAAAGATGTGGTTTGAATGATACGTTTACTTTCTATGGTCATATTGTTCGGTAATCAACAATAGTTTAACATTACGTTATTTAAACAAAATTGCTTAAACTTATAATTAAAAAAATAAAGAAATAAAACAAATAAAAAAAAACAAGTAGTTTGAAACCAAATTTCTTGCTGATATTCAAAATTGGCTGGGTTGATATCAATAACAACAGGCTTGTTACACCATCTAGATACATATGTTTATTTTTTAATGCTTGGTCCAACAATAATTACTTAAACTATATAAAATTAAAAGAAATGCTAAAAACGTACAATCTGCTACCAGGTAAATTACGACGTGTTGCTATTGTAACGTATAAGACGACGCGTGAGGCATCACGAATCAACACCTTTGCGTTATGTACGACTCTATCATATCAGCCATTCTTTTGAAAAAACAAACAAACGGACTACTATATTTCAACATTATGTTAAGAGACACAGTTGTAACGCTAAACAGGTATCTAATACAATAGAACCGTTTCAATAGCCTTTCACATTATAATACAATGTACGATGCGCTCTGTATATGCGAACAGCATAGGGTTAAGCTTGTTTTTAACTACAGGCTATAATCAACTGTCTTTTTAGACATTTCAAGAGCAATATGTTAATGCTACGTAAACTTTTAGATATGTCAATTTAGATACACAGTTAGGAAATGTTTCCAGATGGAAGAAGCAACCGAAGAGTTTAAGAAGATTGAGCAAAAATAAATACATATGCTAACGGCGATACACACCCATTAAAAGTTTGTCACCAAGTTTCAACCAATGGCCTTACTTTAATTGGTTTTACAAAATAGCTCCATTGCCTCATTGAATGGGCAAAAAACACAAAACACACACAACACACGTACAACAGATAACAGATAACAGAAGTTTTCGGTTGAAGGCGATTTAACGCCTGTTAACCGTCTAGGTCTAGGTAGATCCTCTACAATATTCAATTTCTGCAAAACCAAAGTTTAATTTATGTTGGAATCTTTCGATTTAGTTATACATTCTCTTTGGTTGATTTTTATTGCTATTCGTTTTAATAATAGACTCAATCAAATACTTTTCTACAGAAAACGTCAATATACTGTAAACGTTGGTCATAATGGTCATACAATTTCGTTATTTGAAATCGAAAAACATCCATATCAAATGGCTTCTGCCTCGAAAAGACCAAGACAGTGTATTTCCATTGATACGAAACTGAGCGTAATAAAAGCCTATGAGAACCACGAGTCCAATTCAGCGATTGGAAAACGTGATTTTCGAAGTCTACGGTAGCGACCATATGCAAAAACAGAGAGAAAATGCAAAGACACATTTCAACAAACGAAAACCCTACTAAAGCAAGAAAATCTTCGTATGTGAAAACACCAATCTTCGATAAAGTTGACGCGGCCATGTACACGTGGATGGAGCAGCAGAGGGCTAGGTGAGTGTCTGTTCAGGGACCTTTGTAATTGATTACACCTAAAATGAAATTTTTAATCACAAAATTTCAACCAATTACCTCAAAATATACTTTTTACTTTTAAAGATGCGAAACTCTATTCATTTATGGACATAAAAAAGTAAATTTGTGTTAGTTTAGACATCAGCAGAAAGTGAAAATTAGCATGTTTCTGGTAGTATTTTTTATTAAATTCGGGGAAAAGCTAGGGAACGTTAGGGTTAAGTTACGGGTTAGTTGGGTAAATTCTCGTTCAATATTTCATCACTATAACTCGTAATTAAATTATTTCCTTTTTATGAAGCCAGCATACATTCATAGGCGTAGATCCCGGGGGGATGGAGGGGATATATCCCCCCAATATTTGACAAGGGGGGGATGGTCCATTGAATCATCCCCCCCCCCCCATATTTTGACTATGTATGGGATAAAACGGAGCTTAACACACTTCAAAAGACTGTCACAGAAATAATTTGCACTGTCTTATGCGCTTAAAAAGATGAAAATTAGCATAATGTATTAAT
>NW_022688759.1:28225-33190 GCF_011630105.1 Anneissia japonica | reverse complement strand
TTCAAAGATAGATATTTTCTCCTTGTCCCCCAGTGGTTACGCCATCGTGCAGCATAGATCAAAGGAGTTATGACAGTTTTTGAAGTGGAGAAGGGGTTGCATGGGTGTTGTGAGTCTGGTCATTATGATATCTTCTTTTTTATTCTTGTCTTTATTTTTCTCTTCTCTTTTTTTTCTTTCCTTTCTTTTTCCTCTTCTTTCTCTTTCCCTCCCTCTCCCCTCTTTCTTTTCTCTTATTACCCAGCCAGGTACGACAACTTGATCGGCCCGGTAAAAACCGTCAGGGGAGGGGCAATTTTTCCCATCTGCCCCCCCCCCCCGCGCCTGTTACGACACTGGCTAACACGCCAATCATCCCCCCCAATGAAAAATATTTTTCTACGCCACTACATACATTAATTTCTTACATGTAAAATACATTGAATTTAGCGTAGACATCAACAGAAAACGATAATTAGTATTCCGTACTGTAGGCAAGAAAAATGGTTCCGTAGATCTGTAATCATTATTTAATATAATTGTTGGTATTGGATATTTTTGTTGAATAAAAGTTAGTTAATGTAGAACTTGGTTTAGCCTGTTTTTGATTAATACATTATGTAGTTTTTGCATGATTTAATGCAATAGTTTTTTTAGGCTGTTTTAATTAATGCAGTAAGCAGTTTTATGCACTCATTAATTAATGTAATTGTTGGTTTTTGCTGGTTTTTTTTTAAGAATTCAGTAAGCAGTTTTATGAAAATCTTCAATTAATGTAATTGTTGGTTTAAGGCTGTTTTTTGATACTCTCAGTATGCAGTTTTATGCAATCATTAATTATTGCAACTGTTGATTAATGCACTTAGCTGATAAATCCATTATATAATGCAGTTGTTGGTTACCTGAAGTATCCACTGAATAATGTAGTTGTTAGCTATCTGAAGTATCCATTGCATAATGTATTTGATGGTTAGTACAGTACTTATTTGATGTATCATGTGGGTGGTTTTGATGTTACCAAGTGAAGGTGACGGTAGTAAAGCAGTATACTTACCTAGTGTGTCACTGGTTTGTTTGGACAATCACTTGTAGTTCATGTATTGTACACAATTTAGGCATGGTGATGAACTGCAACCTGTATAGAAACTGAATATAAATAATGTGTCATAATTGTTTAGAAAATATATAATTGTTACTGTATTCTGTTGAAGTATTAACTGCTCAATTTTTTATTTGATGAATGCAGTAAATTAATTCAGAAGTTCAGTAGTTAATAGATTAACTGTTAAATTCGGTTTCTGAAAGCTAAAAATATAGAGTGAATAATCCAGTTGTTGGTTTATTGGTTGGCTGAAGTTTTCATTAAATAATGCAGTTGAAGCTAAAACTTCCATTGATTTATGAAGTTCTTGGTTAGTTCTAACATTCATTAAAAAGTATGTAGTTGGTTTGTTGGATATGTACCCATTAAATAATACATTTTTTCGCTGAAACACCCAATGAATAATACAGTTGATGGTTAGTACACAACCTGTTTGATGTTGCATGTGCTGCAAGGTGGTGTAGTACTTACCTTGTGTCACTGGTCTGTTGGACAATCACTTGCAGTTTATGCATACATAATTTAGACATGGTGATGAAATGAAACCTGTATAGAAACTGAATATAAATAATGTGTTATTATGTAGATAATAAAATATGAATAATAAATATATGATTGTTGCAGTATTCTGTTGATGTATTAACTGACCAATTTATTATTTGAATAATACAGTTGTTGGTTATCTGAAGTATCCCTTGAATAATGCAATTTTTGGTTATCTAGAGCATCCATTGAATAACACATTTGTTGGTTAGCTGAAGCATCCATTAAATAATGCAGTGGTTGGTTATCTGCAGCATCCATTGAATAATGCAGTTGTTGGTTATCTGAAGTATCCATTGAATAATGCAGTTGTTGTTTATGTGAAGTATCCATTGAATAATGCAGTTGTTGTTTATCTGACGTATCCATTAAATAATGCAGTTGTTGGTTATCTGAAGCAGTTGTTCGTTATCTGAAGCATCCACTCAATAATGCAGTTGTTGGTTAGCTGAAGCATCTGCTGAATCATTTCCAGAATATCATCAAGATCAATACCATCTTAGCTGATTTATTAATTGAAATAATATCTAAAGATGCATTTTTAACTATTTTATGCAATGTGGTCTTTTAAATTTATTTCATTTGGTTGTTTCTCAAGGACCCCCATTGGAAATAAGTTTTTATACAAAATTCATGGGCTATCCTAGTATACCACTTATGGTTTTCAACGTCGCGTTTAATTTTAATCTTTTTCAATATTTTAAGGTATATTTTAACTTTTAAGTCATTGCTATATTTGCTGTTTTTGTAGTGATATTGTGAAATACTGAATAAAGTCAAGTTCAGTTAAATATCCTACAAGATAAAGAAAGCAAATGTAATGTTTGCATACCAATTTCTTGTGTACTTTTTTTTCATTGCCTAAAGAAGATTAAAAAAAAACAATACTCAGAGTTAAAATTTCTATGAATGTAAAATACATCAAACATGTAAAAAAACAAATAGAGTTGAAATAATTATATTCCAGCTTTTATTTTCTTTTCCAGTTAACTTCATTTATATCTACCAAAAATGAGTCAAGGGGAGGTCCACATCCAATTATTAGGTTAGAATAAAGGCCTAAAGCAAACTTATGGTTAAAACTATGTTTTCTATTGTCATGCAAGAACATTTAGCTTTTATACTATGTTTATGCCCACTTTTAAAAACATTTTTCACAGATATTTGGTATCAAACCGTAGCAACTGGTTTTGTAGCCAAACAAGCAGTCAAAGCAACACTAAGAGACTTACAGAGATTGTTGACACAGTTGTAATCCGCATTTGGGTCAAGTTTAATTTAGCTTTGATGCACTGTTTTGTTTAGACATCAGCAGAAAGTGAAAATTAGCATGTTTCTGGTAGTATTTTTTTTTTTATTAAATTCGGGGAAAAGCTAGGAAATGTTAGGGTTAAGTTACGGGTTAGTTGGGTAAATTCTCGTTCAATATTTCATCACTATAACTCGTAAATAAATCATTTCCTTTTTATGAAGCCAGCATACATTAATTTCTTACATGTAAAGTACATTAAATTTAGCGTAGACATCAACAGAAAACGATAATTATTATTCCGTACTGTAGGCAAGAAAAATGGTTCCGGCGATCCGTAATCATTAATTAATATAATTGTTGGTATTGGATATTTTTGTTGAATAAAAGTAAGGACTTTTATGCAATCATTAGTTAATGTAGTTCTTGGTTTAGCCTGTTTTTGATTAATACATTATGTAGTTTTTGCATGATTTAATGCAATAGTTTTTTAGGCTGTTTTAAATAATGCAGTAAGCAGTTTTATGCACTCATTAATTAATGTAATTGTTGGTTTTGGCTGTTTTTTTTAAAGAATTCAGTAAGCAGTTTTATGAAAATCTGCAACTAATTTAATTGTTGGTTTAGGCTGTTTTTAATACTATCAGTATGCAGTTTTATGTAATCATTATAATTAACTGTTGATTAATGCACTTACCTGATACATCCATTATATAATGCAGTTGTTGGTTACCTAAAGTATCCGCTGAATAATGTAGTTGTTAGCTATCTGAAGTATCCATTGCATAATGTATTTGATGGTTACTACAGAACTTGTTTGATGTATCATGTGGGTGGTTTTGATATAACCAAGTAAAGCAGTATACTTAACCTAGTGTGTCACTGGTTTGTTTGGACAATCATTTGTAGTTCATGTATAGTACACAATTTAGGCATGGTGATGAACTGCAACCTGTATAGAAACTGAATATAAATAATGTGTCATAATTGTTTAGAAAATATATAATTGTTACTGTATTCTGTTGAAGTATTAACTGCTCAATTTATTATTTGATGAATGCAGTAAATTAATTCAGAAGTTCAGAAGTTAATAGATTAACTGTTAAATTCAGTTTCTGAATTAGCTAAAAATATAGAGTGAATAATCCAGTTGTTGGTTTATTGGTTGGCTGAATTTTTCATTAAATAATGCAGTTGATGTTTAGCTAAAACTTTCATTGAATTATGAAGTTCTTGGTTAGTTCTAACATTCATTAAAAAGTATGTAGTTGGTTGGTTGGTTGGTTATGTACCCATTAAATAATACATTTTTTTCGCTGAAACACCCAATGAATAATACAGTTGATGGTTAGTACATAACCTGTTTGATGTTGCATGTTGCAATTTAAAATTATTTCATTTGGTTGTTTCTCAAGATATTTGGTATCAAACCGTAGCAACTGGTTTTGTAGCCAAACAAACAGTCAAAGCAACACTAAGAGACACTAAGAGACCGATTGTTGACACAGTTGTAATCCGAATTTGGGTCAAGTTTAATTTAGCTTTGGAAATTTGCCTGTGTAGTCCAGTCATGCGCAGTACATAAACTTTGCAGCGAAAGTATGCAGCGCTGATAGATGTTGTTAAAATACAGATATACAATACGTACATACAGATATAAATATATATATATATATATATATATATAAAGTATTTATATATAAATATATATATATAAATTTATTTATTTGTATATTTTATATATATTGTATTTATTTATATATTTATTTAAATATTTGTATATTTATATATATATAATTATTCTATATTCATTTATATATATATATGCATATATTTATTATATATTTATTTATACATTTATTTTTATATACTTATTTGTGTATATATGTTTATTTATTTATATATATATATACTGTATTATTATTTTACATATACTGTAATTATTTATATATTTATTTATATATTTGTTTGTATATTTATTTGTGTATTTTTTTTATATATTTTTATATTTTTGTGTATATGTTTTTATTTATATTTATATGTTTAAATATTTTGTTATATAATTATTTAAATCTTTTTTATATATTGTTTG
>NW_022688759.1:22144-25726 GCF_011630105.1 Anneissia japonica | reverse complement strand
GGGTACAAAAGACGACCTTAAGACCTGGCTTCATTTTTTGTTCCAATACAACGGAACAACCCTCATAAAAATGCCCAATAGATTAGACTCGGATTGTTTACACTTCTACTCCGACGCCGGTCGGTTATGGGGCAACCTTCAATAATCAATGGATACAAGAGGACACTTTTTCAACATGGCCGCCAAAATCCAGTAAACTACATATATATGGGTAAAATAAGCACAGAAGATGTAGGTTTGACCAACTTTTGAATATATTATGTAATGATAGGAGTAAAGTATAACTAGCTAAATTTATTAATGTGAAGATTTCGAGAGGCAATTGAGGGCACCTTTTAAAATGGCCGCCAAAATTAAATAACAACTTAATAGTACCTTCAATACCCTAGATGAATTTATTAAAAAAAACACGAATGTAATAACTGCTGTTGACTTTTTAAACCTAAAACAACATATTTTAGGGGTGTAAGCTAACTCACTTTTGAAAATGTAAGTAAAAATTCCCCCTTATATTAGCCCTTTTCTGTTTTAAAAAATGGAAAATATCACCAGAATCCTAAAAAAATTCCAGCTTCCTTACAAGTATCCGGATGTTTTTCATTATTTCTGTCTGCTATACAAGGTATTCCAGACAACTACCACAATGTTCATGTATGAAGAAGGCATCAATTCATTTATATACATATTTGTCTTGTAGTGTTTAACTGTGTAGCCCTATGTTGAGCAATAATCTTCAGGTATCGCTTTTATCACTGCAATCTGAGAAAGTCTTCGTATTTATCGTACTGTATGAACAATTCTTGGACTTCCACAGGAATTTGTTTATTCCATCTGTTCCATCAACTTTTTTATTGACAGTCATTTACCTCTGCTTATTTTCATTCTTGAACGATGTTTGCTAAGTATCTGAAGCTCGAGATTCTGCTAACATGGTGGCAACAATGATATGTCAGTGATCTTGTCTCTGCAAAACTTTCTATTGAACATGTCATTTTTATTTGCTTGATTTACTCTTTTCTCCTTAACTCGAAGCAGCAGTAAGACATACTCTTGTTCTTTAGACAACTTTTGTGACAGAACATCTAAGTCTCCGATGTTGCTGAAAGTTTCAACAGACTCAGTTTATGATTACAGAAGCTACATTTTCCTTTACGAAAGAAAGCCGGGGTGTAATTGCCTGTAATATCTATGTCTCGAAAAAGGGAACGGATGATTGTTATTCGTTAAAGCATGCTTTGCATACAGGAAAACTTTCGTGTCGGCTTCTTCTTGGTGGTTCTACGCCAGATTGTAGAACCCCAGGTTGCCGACTGCCAGATTTTCGAGTACAGTTTGCCAAAACACAGTTTGCCGAATGCCAGTTTGCTGAATCAAAAACTAAGAATCCCAGTTTGTTTAAACCCAGTTTGCGCTGAAACCCACTTTGTCGAAAATAAAATAAAAGCAGTATGTAAAACATTAACCACTGCATAACATTCATGTTCAAACACTCTCTTAATATGTATTCGTATAAGAAATAGCGGCTTATTGTAGTTAAATGATTCTTTTTGTTTTAATATGTCAATCAATTGACAATCAGCAATTTAATAGGCCTCACATTTAAAACGTTTTATTAGCATACCTATGATAAATACATAAATTTATTTAAAAAAATGAAGGAAATAAACAAATTAATAATGATCTACAATAATACACATGTTGGAATTGCCTTCCTTTACATTTGCGTAATTGTAATTTTAATTTATTTAAGAAATGTGTTAAGGAATCGTTCATATAACTTTCTTGTTGACTATTCGTTTTGCTGATGAGTGCTTGTGGATCCCAAACATTTATTGTACAGGAACTCCGTTCCTTTTGGTATGCCCGCCTCCCCACTCACCAGCAATCTATATACTCTTTGTTTCTATGGATTTTCTTTTGTTAAAACAGCAACTGATGGTGATTCAGTAATATGTTTGGGCAGGGAATTCCAAAGAAAAGCAGCTGAAAATAAAATAATCTATGACCAAAGATTTTGGTGTTAATTCGACAAACTACTAAAAGGTTCTTATCATAAAAATGGAGGAATGTACTGTAGGTTAAAAAGGTAAATGGGTTGTTTGTGAAAGTGCTTCGATAGTATATGCTCAGTGGCAAGGGTCCCTTAAAACAATAACATAGTCTGGTAGATTAATTATGGTTTCCCAAATTGGCATAACATTCTTACATTTTTATTTTATAACATAATTATGTCATGAAAGCTATATATAAACACACATAAGCCAATGTATATATTGGTTGACATAAATTGTCTACACAATTTTATATATTTTATTATGAATTGTTTCACTGATAGGAATAATTTTTGTATTATTGGCTAAATTCCTGATAATTCAACTGGTTGCTTACCTTTGAAAAAAAATTACTGTAATTTATTTAAGTATAGGCCCAGTGGCAATCCTTAATACTTATTAAAACTGAAAATTAAAATCAAATTCAATGAGCTACTGTTTTTTAATGTGTTGCGATGTACCTTTGTTTGATCTATGTGGTATAAAAAAAAATATTCTACAAGGAAATCTTTAAGAATTGTAGTGATATATGCTGCAGTGTATGACAAATACACACACAGGCTTATCATGTAGGAAATATTTTTCTGACTATATAACAGATTATGATGTGTTTGAATTGATTATCGCACTGGAAATGATACGTATTGAAGATGTTGTTGAAGGCTATTTTTTAAAACATATAACATTTCAATATATGCATAATTGTCTTGTGCATTTTTCAATTTTAATAGTAATATTATAAAAGCAGGTAAAATTGCCCTGCTGGTGTGCCTCTACCCTTGTGCCTTAAAATTTAGATATAAAACCTAATTTAGCACTATGAAAGTAAGCATAATTTCAGTAAAGGATACTGCCCAGGCCTACTACTACCACTAGTCGTTTATATCTAAATCTTGAGGCTCTTGGTGTTAGACCTCAGTAGACCAGCTGTAGGCCTAGACTAGGCTAGGTACTACTGAAGCTACTAGGCCTAGCCTAGGCGCACTTACAAAATTTTACACAAAATAATTATGATATTGTTGTACATTTGCAGTAAAGTGCAGAGACTCTCCACTTGTTACAACACATTGGATAGATGAAGCTAAATATTTGCTTTTAATAAAGAAATCTACTTGCACATTTTACATACCAAGCCGATGATAGCGAGTAGATGGGACCTGTTCAATGGCTGGCTGAAGACGCAGACGATCCAGGGTATCAGTGGCTAACGGATGATCAAATCATCAGTGGTGTGGAAACATCGCAGGAGCACGATTCATATGATGATGTACAAGAAGTTAGTCACCTCTCAAGATTCGACGCATCAACAGCTTTTAACGTTGCTGACAACCTGCTGATGTGGCTGGAAGATAAGGGGATGTGGATTATATTCACCTAATCCAAGTGAGGAAATGGCGAGATGAAGCTGTCAAACAGAGGTTCAACAATTTAAGACAGAAGTCGATGACGGATTTTTTTTTTCCGAGTGATGTTTACTGTACAGAATTGTACTGAAGATGGTGCAAAAAAAAAAGAAACGGCACCCCCCCCC
>NW_022688759.1:18466-22137 GCF_011630105.1 Anneissia japonica | reverse complement strand
AAAAAAAAAATTTAAAAAAATCAAGAAGGGATACTTTCAATTAGTATCCATCATTTATGAATAAAGACAGAATCGATATATCATCACAACTTGCACATTGTAGATGCGTACCGGTACATGTTCATTTGTAAAACCGTCAATTGGTTTCATATTTGTTTGTTTTTGTTCATAAATATTTTGTTCATTACAAAATTATTCATTCGTTTACACAGTATCATTTGTCTATGTCCGTCCGATACGTTTGTTATTTGTTTGAGAAATGTCAGTCTTATGTTGGCTTTGTTTTATCGTTTGAATCATGTCCGTCTTATGTTTTCGTTATTTTATTTTTTTTTAAATCTTGTCTGTCATATCGTTCATAAATTCGTTCATGTCCGTCTAATGTGTTTGTTGTTTTATATGTTTAAATCATACCCATCTTATGCGTTTGTAATTTATCTGTTGGAATCACGTCTTATACGTTCGTTCGTGTATTGCGCACTCGCGATCAAAGGCCGGCAGCAGTGTCGCGGCTGGTTCACAATGCTAAACCCTGGAGCGTGCATAGCCAATAAGCGCAATGCATAAATCCATCTGCTCAACAAGCACATGGTTAAACGAATGATCGTTGCCCATGCGGAGTTCTTCTTGATTTTGGAGAGGTTCGTCTATACAGTAATAATATAGAATAGTTTAGAATTTGTTTTTGTTTGCTACGAAGTCCTGTACATTGTAAATATTCTGTGTAAACTTAAACCAGTCATAGACCATACCAATAGGCCGTGACGATCGTTAAGCGCACACACATGGTTAGAAAATCTATGTTTCCGTAATTTTTCTAGATAGAGGGCGCTATTTTTTCATACTTCTCAATTACGAATTTTCTTAATTACGAACGCCTTCTAGACCAAAGGGTACGTAATTGAGAAGGTCGACTGCAGTCGACCTTCCCAATTACGAACTTCTCAATTACGAACCTTCTATTTTACGAACGGTGTTTGGCCGATGACGTCATCATGCGATCGTAAAACGATTTTAGGTAACTTTTTAAAGCTATTATCCATGTGAATTTTGAGTGCTTTTGTTCGTTTATTCTATTGAATAACAAAAAACCTCAAGTGTATTAAAGCAATTGAACATCAATTGTGTTTTACGAGTCTTTATTTTATCAATTAAGGCATCGTTTGTAAAAACACTAACGGCGATAATAAGACGTGGTAAAGACATTGCCAATAAGATAAACTATTAAAGGAGCACCAGTCACTGGTTTTTTTCCAGCGACATGCCGATCTAAATTTAGACCGTCTTACAGAGACGACATTAGACAGCTGTCATCGTTAAAGCAACAGTCGGTTAACATCAAAGGAGCGCATAGTTGTGGTTGACAAACTTTACAGGACGCGCGTCTGGGAATGAATTGGTTTACGCTTACGAACTTTGTAAACAATGAATAGTGTTTAGATAAGAAATGACAGAAAATATATGCAATTTAAATAAATCATTTGTACGTATTATTTTAAATGACACCTTTTCATTGGTAAGGAGGGAGCATGGGAGGAGCATAGACCTGATTGTTTAATTAATTGATTGAAACTTAATTAAATGAAATGTAATGTACATTTCAAAAATGACTTCTGCCTCGAAAAGACCAAGACAGTGTAGTTCCATTGATACGATACTAGACCGTGGGTTGAGGCTCCAAAATCGGCTTAGTTTACGAATTCTGTGACCCACCGATCCGCGCTACTTGGCATTCGCACAAAAATGTCAATATTTTTTTATTGAAACATAATATAATTGTCGGCAATCGTAAATTGAGGGAAACTGTAACCAAAAATGAGAATTTATCTTCGAAAAAATAATGTCGCTCACGAAAGCAGTACCCAATCACAGCACAGTTACCATACCTGTTAAGCATTGATGAGACGCTATTAGCCAATCACAAACGTTCTTGTAAACTCGGTAACTAATGTAAACAATTTCGCGACGAAAGTGACAATGTGTAGCAATTTGGACGAGAGTTCTTCGGTTTTAGTGGAATATTTCAACATGATAAAAGTATACCAGCTTTTAAATAAAATACATTGGTAATAGTTGTAAGATTTTAGAGGTAGTAAATTGCATTTCCCGTCTTCTGTCGACTGTCATACCGTAGTTTTTTAGCCAAAGTCGACCGTGCTGTACTGAATGTGTATTGCATTACTTATCTAGTCCTACATATGCATAGTAGGAAGGGCAAGAAGTAATGTTCATCGACTTTGAATGAGACAGGAAATTCATGTAAATATATAATATATTTTGATTCTATTTGGAATCGCTTTTTTTGTTTGTTTTTTGTTTTTTTCTATAATTAAAAAAATGTACATTTTAAAAGAAAACTGAGAAAAGCTGAATTACTTCAAAAAATAAGAACACATTGAAGCTGATGTAAAATTTCAAATGTTTTTATTTGCATGCAATGTAAATAAATAACATTAATCAGTATTTCTTGCCATGCCTGTGATTTTTGTTTAACTGCTTGAAGACCTTGGTAATATAATAATAATAATAATAATAATGCTAGGACTGAATTAATGAATAAAAGTAAAGCAATTGATGATTCCAATAAGGTGAGACAAATAAATTTTTAATATACCTCAGTTCAGCCAGTTGCATCCCATCAGCACTTTTACTATCTCTCTGATCACTCACTGGGTATATACATTTAACTACACAACAGTAAACACAAGGTTGAAAGAAGTTTATGACAAAAATCTGAATATTATTGAAACACTGTAGCACACCATATACCTACACAGAACTGCTTTAAACATAGCTGAATATAGAGTTCAATCCAATCCACTTATAAACATGTGTTAAATATTACAATTATATAATATTATCAATGTAACCAACCAGCATAAACAATTTAAAAGAAACTAGAAATAATGAAAGTTTTGCTGTATTCATTATCATTTATCAGTAAATACTGATCTGTTATTTTCCTCTTTTCATATTGCATTGTAAGGTACAATACAATGCAATTCAAAAAGTCAATGCAAATTTTTATAAAGAAAATAAATGTGTTGTTGATAAATGTTCATTATAAAGTAAATAAATGTGTTGTTGATAAATGTTCATACAAGGAAAAACCTTAATAATATCTGGTAATATTTCTCAACAAAGTGTATGGTATGATGTCATATCAAATAGATAACAACATTCATACAATCAGTATAAAGTTCAAATCTGACAGGACTACAGTACTTTCAATTGATTCATGTTTCTATCCATGGCCTATATTATGGCCTGATTGCCACCAGATCCTTATACCTCATGTAGTGACAAGGCTTCATCTTGATTTGCAGTAGCAGCCTCAAGTAATACCACCACTCAATGTTTCACATCTTACTAATTTCTCAATGGTGTTTGCTCTATTAAAAGTACTTAATATATTATTGTCTTTTTACAAAAAAAAATACATGGGAGAACATGACTTCGACCAGGAAGCACTTCCTTAATTCTTGACTTCAGCTTTCAGGTGATGCAGAATGAGCATTTGCTTTCGCTGTGGTTCATCAACTTCCATTCACTTGATTCTGTGGTCTGTGAAAATTAATTCAACAAACTAATTCAAAGACCTTATTAATGCTACTGTGATGGTGTTAATGATCAAATATGTATTTAAATTGTTTCTTTTTAATCAATGGTTG
>NW_022688759.1:9115-18414 GCF_011630105.1 Anneissia japonica | reverse complement strand
AAAAATAAGTAGTATCAGTATAATACAATTAATGTTTAATTGGACATCAAAGTGTTGATAAATATTATTTGCTTAAGTCAGTTTTGATACCTATTAATTAATATATTTTTTGTTATGTTGTGTCTAAGGATTCCTATGTAGATAAAGCATACTGTACAATAATATAATAATTTTGTTATATTCTTTTCATGAAGACATTAAAATCAAATTAAGCCTGAATTACTTAGTATAAGCACAGTCACTGAAGGGCACATCCCCCACCCCAAAAACCTGAATTGATTCAATTTGTGTAGTAATTGTTCTTGGTAGACAGTAGTAAATAGTTGCTATATAATTGTGGATGGCTATTCTTGATTTGTCTTCATAGTCAGTTGTTTAGGCTGGGTCGATTCATTGCCAACATTATTGTCTCAATATGCTTATTACAATATAACATCATCGTATTTGATTCACAATACTCTGTGGTTATTTTGCTGTCGATAGTACCCCAGTTTGAGGAAAAGGCAGGGCTTCCTGTCTGTGTGTGGTGTGATAGATAGACGCTTAGTGCTTCTTAATTAAGTAAAACATACCATACCATTTTTAATGTTATGTAACCACACACGTACCTTTAAACAGATTCGGTGCAATTTTGACTACTACTACTTGCACCACCATCCCTGAGATCCCCTTCGTTACATATGTAGGCTATTCATCAGCTTCGACGGAAACTTAACAGGTCTTACACTGAGGACTCGTATTTGTTGTTTTCCACAGGGTTGCACATCCTTAAATTTCTTTTAAGCTGTTTACGCTTAATGACACAACCATACTCTATGTTCTTACATGTATCACAAAAATATGCCTGAGACCGGCTCAAATTTATCATTTGAAGAACTTCTGACCAACGCCATACCTGCAAGTGGATTGTGTTGTTTACTTTTTACATTGCCGACAATGAAATTATGTTACAATTTAATAGTATTGACATTTTTGTGCAAAAGCCAGGTATCCCGGATTGGTGGGTCACAGAATTGAACGTTTTCGACCCTCAACCCACGGTGTATACTGAGCGTAATAAAAGCCTATGAGAACCACGAGTCCAATTCAGCGATTGGAAAACGTTTTGGACTTTCAAAGTCTACGGTAGCGACCATATGGAAAAACAGAGAGAAAATACAAAGACACATTTCAACAAACGAAAACCCTGCTAAAGCAAGAAAATCTTCGTATGTGAAAACATCAATCTTCGATAAAGTAGACGCGGCCTTGTACACGTGGATGGAGCAGCAGAGGGCTAAGGGACTGTCTGTTCATGGACCGTTGTAATTTATTACACTTAAAATGAAATTTTTAATCACAAAATTCCAACCAATTACCTCAAAATATACTTTTTACTTTTAAAGATGCGAAACTCTATTATTATTATTATTATTGTATACTTATATAGCGCATATCAAACTTCTCTATGCGCTGAACATTATTACCCCGGATCAAGCACATATGGAACACACACTCAGGCCCCATAGGGGAATTCCATAATGTTGCAGCTGTATTCAGCGCAGGCTGTGTTTGAACCTACCAGGTACCCACTTTTACTCCTTGGTGGAGAGAGACAACCGTAGATAAAGTGCCTTGCCCAAGGACACAGGCGACTTGCACAGCGAGAGTTTTGAACCCCCGACCTCGAGGTATTCATTTATGAACATAAAAAAGTAAATTTGTGTTAGTTTAGACATCAGCAGAAAGTGAAAATTAGCATGTTTCTGGTAGTACTTTTATTAAATTCGAGGAAAAGCTAGGGAACGTTAGGGTTAAGTTACGAGTTAGATGGTGTAGTTTTGTTGTGGGTCGACAATAACAATAGTAAGACCTGCTAATTATGTTAAAGAACTCTCTGGTTTATTATAAAACTCCAACTATGAAACCAACCACGATGTTACATTGATAGTCGCCATA
The DNA here is from genome assembly GCF_011630105.1 of Anneissia japonica. NCBI lineage: Eukaryota > Metazoa > Echinodermata > Crinoidea > Comatulida > Comatulidae > Anneissia > Anneissia japonica. Next base: position 16,476 of record NW_022688759.1, on the reverse strand, counting down.
TCTAATCTCCCTGACCTCTATATTTCATAACTATAGATGGCGCTATACTATATTTGAGATACTACATACTTCTCCCTTTGTTTATTCAAAAGATCCCTAAACATCTTTAAAACAAATTAAATTTTAAACAACATAACCTTTAAACATTTAACTCTTAACTCCTGATTCAAACAAATCTTTAAAACTCTTTTAAGACTTCTCAATAGTCTCTACACAAAATTATTAAAACGACTTGGGCGCTTCACTACGCGACCACTTCTCGTTTTGATCTCAGAACGAACTCTCTCAGAATTATCAACTGGTTTACTGAAATTTTCAACTCTAACATTAACATTATCATTATCATTGATTATTTCGTTCTGCAAATTACTAGGTACTCTTTCTCTGATCTCAGATTCGCCTCGTTCATTGATAACATCCAAATCACGTTCATTAATTACATCAAAACCCTTGTTTGGAACATGTCTTAAGTGTTTCACATTGCTTTGAATAATTTTACCATTTTCTGAATTAACCAATTCAAATGCATTATCTCCTACTTGTTTCAAAATAACATAGTGTGTTCTAAAGTAAGTTGGATCAAGTTTACTTTGTTTAATACAGTTTGCAACAAACACTAAGTCTCCTATCTTAAAATTATGCACTTCTGCCTGTCAGCGAGTGTCGGCATAAACCTTCATCTTAGCCTTATAGGTCTGATTATGGTTCTTTAATTCTGCGGAAATATCAGTTTCCTGTCGATATTGCGGCAACTTAATCTTTATGTTTCTGCCAAATAGCAATTCAGCTGGCGCTTTATTCGTAGATCTATGCGGAGTAGATATGTAAGCCATAAGTATCTTTGGTAATTCGCTTTGCCATACTTTACCTTAAGTTTTGGCATTTTTGATACATTTCTTAAAGTAGCGATGAAACCGTTCAATTTCCCCATTCGTTTTAGGGTAATAATGTGAAGCAAGTAGATGTTTAATACCACATGCGTTAAAGTATTTCTCAATTTTGGCACTTATAAACTGTTTTCCATTATCAGTTAAGACCTCATCAGGGTATCCAAATCTTGCGAATACCAATTGTAAACATTCAATAATAACATTGGAAGTTATCTCTTTTACAATAATTGCCTCAGGGTAGGAAGAGTAGTAATCAGTGATTGTTAAAATATACTCTCCTTGAAATGGCCCGACCAAATCCATCCCTAACTTACTCCAAGGTCTACAAAGTAATTCTGAGGTCTGTAATGGTTGATCTTTAGGCAGCGCTTGATTAATTTCGCAAGCAGAACAGTTACGAATCATGCTTTCAACATTAGCATCCACTTTCGGCCAATAGTATTTATCGCGCAGAACTTGTTTGGTTCTAACCATTCCTTGATGTGTTTCATGTGCTAAGTCTTGGTCTTTTCGAGGCAGAAGCCATTGGTGAAATGTACATTACATTTCACTTAAGTATGTTTCAATCAATTAATTAAACAATCAGGTCTATGCTCCTCCCATGCTCCCTACCTACCAATGAAAAGGTGTCATTTAAAATAATACGTACAAATGATTCATTTAAATTGCATATATTTTCTGTCAGATTTTAGGGGTGCTTATTTGAACTTGGCTTTATAGAAAATTTAGTGGCACTTGTTCCTCTAAGACTGCAAGGTGCATTGCTAGTTTCTCAAAAAACATGAAAATGTTTGTATTGGAGATGAATTTATTATAAAAATATTGTAGTTCTTGATAAGATAATCTCCTTTATTAAAGTGTTCCATGGTTTTTGGTGGTGGTCGCTTAATCGAGCAGATACGATACAGCAATTGCAAGACATCTGTCTACAAGTGTTTTAGATGATTGTACTTACTATACCACAACCCAAGGTGTCTGCCAAAAATGGATAGTGCTTAACCTGTCTCTTATACACATCTAGTTACCTAAAATCGTTTTACGATCGCATGATGACGTCATCTGCCAAACACCGTTCGTAAAATAGAAGGTTCGTAATTGAGAAGTTCGTAATTGGGAAGGTCGACTGCAGTCGACCTTCTCAATTACGTACCTTTTGGTCTAAAAGGCGTTCGTAAATGAGAAAATTCGTAATTAAGAAGTATGAAAAAATAGCGCACTCTAGATAGATTTTTTAACCATGTATGTGCGCTTAACGATCGACACGGCCTATTGGTATGGTCTATGACTGGTCTAAGTTTACACAGAATATTTACAATGTGCAGGACTTCGTAGCAAACAACAACAAATTCTAAACTATTAGAGATTATTACTGTATAGACGAACCTCTCTCCATTGTGCTATTATTTACCCATAGCCTCCGTGCCCACAGCCGATGCAAAATCAAGAATTACTCCGCATGGGCGACGATCATTCGTTTATCCATGTGCTTATTGCGCAGATGGATTTATGCTTTGCGCTGATTGGCTATGCACGCTCCAGGGTTTTAGCATTGTAAACTAGCCGCCGCACTGCTGCCAGCCTTTGATCGCGAGTCCGCAATACACGAACGAACGTATAAGACGTGATTCAAACAGATAAATTACAAACGCATAAGATGGGTATGATTTAAACAAATAAAACAACAAACACATTAGACGGACATGAACGAATTTATGAACGATATGACGGAGAAGATTAAAAAAAATTAAATAACGAAAACATAAGTCGGACATGAAAAAATTCATATAAGGAACGAACGTATAAGAAGGACATGATTCAAACAATAAAACAAAGCCAGCATAAGACTGACATTTCTCAAACAAATAACAAACGTATCGGACGGACATAGACAAAATGATACTGTGTAGACAAATGAATAATTTTGTAATGAACTAAATATTTATGAACAAAAACAAACAAAATGAAACCAATGGACGGTTTTACAAATGAACATGTACCGGTACGCATGTAAAATGTGCAAGTTGTGATGATATATCGCTTCTGTCTTTATTCATAAATGAGGGATACTAATTGAAAGTATCCCTTCTCAAAAGTTTGTGTGTACTATATAATCCTGTCTCTTATACACTCCCCCCCCCCCCACCATCTTCAATACAATACTGTACAGTACACATCATACGGGGAAAAAAATCCGTCATCGACTTCTGTCTTAAATTGTTGAACCTTTGTTTGGCAGCTTCATCTCGCCATTTCTCACTTGCATTAGGTGAATATAATCCACATCCCCTTATCTTCCAGACACATCAGCAGGTTGTCAGCAGTATTAAAAGCTGTTGATACGTTGACTCTTGGGAGGTGACTAACTTCTTGTTCATCATCAGATAAATCGTGCTCCTGCGATGTTTCCACACCACTGATGATTTGATCATCCGTTAGCCACTGCTACCCTGGATCGTCTGCGCCTTCAGTCAGCCATTGAACAGGTCCCATCTACTCGCTATCATCGGCTTGGTATCCGAGTGCTTCAAACATTACATCGAATTCAGCCGAGTCATCGTCATCATGATGGTTTCTTTGATGAGGATCGGAGTCGTTGTTCGGCTCTTCTCCCAGAAGTTGTCGATAGCTACGACTTAGGTTTTCTTCCGTTGCATCTTTCCATGCTTGGGAAATCCAACCAACGCAATCCTTGATTGTCAGCTGCTTGATGACATTTGGAATGTCGTCATCGTTCGCCAGGATGTGTCGTAGGAGATGCTTTTTGTAGACTTATGGTTAAAACTATGTTTTCTATTGTCATGCAAGAACCTTTAACTTTTATACTATGTTTATGCCCACTTTTAAAAACATTTTTCACAGATATTTGGTATCAAACCGTAGCAACAGGTTTTGTAGCCAAACAAACAGTCAGAGCAACACTAAGAGACTTACACCGATAGTTGACACAGTTCTAATCCGCATTTGGGTCAAGTTTAATTTAGCTTTGGTGCACTGTTTTCTTCATTGAAATTTGGGGTATTTTACCTACTTGCCCAATGTACAAACACAAGATCAACAAATAATGCATGGTGGCCTAGTATACCTCTGCTGAGACTTAAAAAAATAGAAAAAGTACTCTAATTTCCAAAAGGCATCTCTCCATGACAGAAAAGTCAACCAAAGCCAATTTTGGAATAAATGTATCATTTTGAAGAAATTAAAGGTGATTTTGGTGTTGTACAGACAAACTGAGTGAGAAGGGAAAAATTACACCCTAAAATCTACCATTAAATTTGAATGATTATTATAAAAAGAAGTCTTCTTCCTCCTCTTCCCCTTGCTCACTACTTTCTCCATTACTAATAAGCATCAGAACATTATTACACCAAAACTAGACACTGATAATTGTTTTGGACATCATTACGTTACAGTACTGTAAAGAACCTAAATTGTAGGCTTTTTGATGTTAGTGTTGCACAAATAAACTAAGTGAAAAGGGAAATATTACACCATATAATTCACAATTAAAATTGAATGATTATTATACTTACAGGTAATGATCCTCTCCCTCCTGCTCTTCCTCCTCCTCCTCTCCCTCCTGCTATTCCCCTTGCTCACTACTTTCTCCATTACTAATAAGCATCAAAACATTCTTAAACCAACACTAACAGATTTTGGACATCAGAAGTACTCCAAAGAACCTGAATAGTTTAGGCTAACATTAAGCAGTTATTAATCCACCTTTTGTGCTCGGTTGCTCCTGGGGGTGTGACTTCATTTGTATTAATTCAAAACACACTGGATGGGTAATCCTGGTCTGATGCTGTCTGATAAGTCATTTACATGAGAATATTAATTATTCCAAAAGTTTGTGTGTACTATATAATCAGTGACTTTCATGTAATATTTTGTTGCTGTACATTTAATAAAGTTGATGTGATAACTGGGGGAAAAGGTGTAAAAATAGGCGGTTACGCCCCTTTCCCCCGCCCCCCAGTTTTTAAATATTCAAAAATCTGTATCTCGTTCACCGTTCCCCAGTTTTTCGTCAAACAACTTTTTTCTGTCTTAGAAAAATCAGTTCTACAACATATCAAAAAAAATTTTTCCCCCGGAGCCTGACTTTAAATCCAAACCTTCCCTGACAAAGGCTCAAGGTTTGTCATTTGACAGTATGATGTTATTTTAGTTCTGTACAATCCTTCTATAATATTGAACCATGAAAATTTCAACAAATATAATTCCATTCTTATAGTTAAGAGTGGCACCAACTACAAAGCTTACATTTCTTGGGGTAGAGCTTGACACATGTAAGATGGAAGCACGGCTTCCCCTAGATAAGTTGAAACGCCACACATTTGAGATTAAGAAACTTCTTTCTGTAGATGAAATAACACTTAACGAATTGCAGTCATGAATTGGGAAGTTACAATTTGCGACCTGTGTTATTAAACCTGGTCGTGCCTTTTTGTGTAGGTTATACCGCCTCACTGCAAGAAAGACATCCCCATTTAGTCGTGTAAAACTCACACAGGGTACAAAAGACGACCTTAAGACCTGCCTTTATTTTTTTTCCAATACAACGGAACAACCCTCATAAAAATGCCCAATAAATTAGACTGGGATTGTTTACACTTCTACTCCGACGCTTCTAACCATCCATAACCATCCATCCATCCGGTTATGGGGCAACCTATAATAATCAATGGATACAAGGTACCTGGCCATCTTTATGGAAATCCTTTGACATCATGATTCTTGAGTTGTATCCTATATTTATCATGCTCTCAATATTTGCAAAACAGTTAGCAAACACTCATGTTGTTTTTCACAGTTATAACCTAGATAACGTTTATATTCTAAATAAGAAAACTTCAAGCAATGACAGTTTTATGCATATCGTTCGCCCCATAGTGCTTGTTCTGCTTGTTAACAATATAAACCTCACGTCCAGACATATACCATGAAAAAAGAACAATTTGTGTGATGTACTGTCTTGGTTTTAGGTAACAGGAAAGCTACTAAAAGAGAGCAACATGCAGCCGCATCCTCTACAAATTACGACACACCTGCTACCAGAACTTCGCTTTTTTGAACAGACACTTACCTGGGGATCGTTAGCAAAAGACACTGCTAAGTCTTACATTAAGCAATGGACACATTTTCGTCACTTTCTACGACGACATAACCTACCGCTACGTATGCCATCAACCCAACAAGTCTTATCCCTTTACGTTTGCTATTTGATAAAATCTGGACTTGCAGTCTCTACCGTTAAAACCTACCTTAGTACAATTTCATTTATGCACAAGATTTCTTACATGTAGGATCCGACAGTCTCGAAAAAATTGACCATTCTGTGTAGAGGAGCCTCTAAACTAATAAAGAACCTCCATTTCGCAACCACTTCGCATTATGATTTCACTATTTACAAAGCTCTGTTTCTAACATGCTATTTTGCCTGCCTACGAGCCAGCCAATTTGTTGCTACGAAAACTCCTGAACATGCGCTAACGTCCAACGACATAGTACTTCATAAGGATAAAGTAGTCATCACTTTTCGCACGTTCAAACATAGCAAAGTTCCACATCCAAAATATGTACTTAAGGAAAATCGTGGAATGTATAACTATTATAAGTACTTCCTTCTGGGGATTACAGTGGATATCAGCGCATGCTGTACCACATGTTAACTGGGTGTGTGTTTCTTCACAATTACTCCGGATATCAGCGCATGCTGTACCGCATGTCATTAGGTCTGCAGTGGTTTTCTTAGAGTAGGCCTTATACTGGATATCAGTGCATGCTGTACCACATGTAATATTACAAATAGAGAGTAATGTATATGGTTTCTTTGCATTTTACTCAGGATATCAGCGCATGCTGTATCACATGTCATATACAGGGTTTCTTCTTAGAGTAGGAAAATGAACTTTAAAACAAAACAAATAAGTTTTATTAATGTGTATTAACTGATAACTAATAATTGAATTCCTCTGGGTACCACAGTGGATATCAGCGCAAGCTGTACTACATGTCACGTACAGGGTCTTCTTCGAGTAAGTAGCATACTGGATATCAGCGCATGCTGTACCATGTCATACAGGGTGGGTTTCCTAGATTAGGTAGCATACTGGTTGTCAGCGCATGCCGTACCGCATGTAAATTACAAGGTTCTTTTCTATGGAACGTCAAAAGGACAAGATACAATTGTCAGCAGTGCAAAACTGAGAGTCAGCACCGCAAAACTGAGTCACCAGTGCAAAACTGAGAGTCACCAGTGCAAAAGAAGTTAGTCACCTCCCAAGAGTCAACGCATCAACAGCTTTTAACGCTGCTGACAACCTGCTGATGTGGCTGGAAGATAAGGGGATGTGGATTATATTCACCTAATGCAAGTGAGGAAATGGTGAGATGAAGCTGCCAAACAGAGGTTCAACAATTTAAGACAGAAGTCGATGACGGATTTTTTTCCCGTATGATGTGTACTGT
>NW_022688759.1:3514-8920 GCF_011630105.1 Anneissia japonica | reverse complement strand
AGACACTGTAGTGCCACTTAGTAACTCTGTTCCTTCATTTTATGAGCATTTGCATAAATTGGTGTAATCATCTGTGCAGCTGAATTGAAGTACACCCTCTTTACCTGTCTCTTATACACATCTAGATGTGTATAAGAGACAGCCTTTTCATTGGTAGGTAGGGAGCATGGGAGGAGCATAGACCTGATTGTTTAATTAATTGATTGAAACATAATTAAGTGAAATGTAATGTACATTTCACCAATGGCTTCTGCCTCGAAAAGACCAAGACAGTGTATTTCCATTGATACGAAACTGAGCGTAATAAAAGCCTATGAGAACCACGAGTCCAGTTCAGCAATTGGAAAACGTTTTGGACTTTCTAAGTCTACGGTAGCGACCATATGGAAAAACAGAGAGAAAATACAAAGACACATTTCAACAAACGAATACCCTGCTAAAGCAAGAAAATCTTGGTATGTGAAAACACCAATCTTCGATAAAGTAGACGCGGCCATGTACACGTGGATGGAGCAGTAGAGGAGTGTCTGTTAAGGGACTGTTGTAATTAATTACACCTAAAATGAAATTTTTAATCACAAAATTTCAACCAATTACTTCAAAATAATTTTTACTTTTAAAGATGCGAAACTCTATTCATTTATGGACATAAAAAAGTAAATTTGTGTTAGTTTAGACATCAGCAGAAAGTGTAAATTAGCATGTTTCTGGTAGTTTTTTTTTTTTTTTATTAAATTCGGGGAAAAGCTAGGGAACGTTAGGGTTAAGTTACGGGTTAGTTGGGTAAATTCTCGTTCAATATTTCGACACTATAACTCGTAAATAAATCATTTCCATTTTATGAAGTCAGCATACATTAATTTCTTACATGTAAAGTATATTGAATTTAGCGTAGACATTAACAGAAAACGATAATTAGTATTTCGTACTGTAGGCAAGAAAAATGGTTCCGGCGATCCGTAATCATTAATAATATAATTGTTGGTATGGGATATTTTTGTCTAATAAATGTAAGGACTTTTATGCAATCATTAGTTAATGTAGTTCTTGGTTTAAATTTGTTTTTGATTAATACATCATGTAGTTTTTGCATGATTTAATGCAATAGTTTTTTAGGCTGTTTTATGCACTCATTAATGATTGTTTTTGTTGGTTTTGGCTGGGTTTTTTAAGAATTCAGTAAGCAGTTTTATGAAAATCTTAAACTAATGTAATTGTTGGTTTAAGGCTGTTTTTGATACTTTAAGTATGCAGTTTTATACAACTGTTGATTAATGCACTTATTCTTCAGGAATACTAGCAAGAGTGACTGACATAATCAGTAATTTGGATAGTGTGATACAGAAAAAAAAATTACAGTATAGAGATTTGAGTTTGACGAAGCATGCAAAAGCTATCATAGATATTCAACTGTATTATTTATTACAATAGTCTGATCTCAATGAGGCTCTATCCAGAAAAAAAGTACTTTATAAAAAAAATAGGGGGTGGAGGAAGGTTGTTTATTTGTCATCAAGTGTTGAAAAACATTTTTTTTTATGTCAAGGTTGTTGACTCAGGACTAAACCTTCTATTTTGATATGAATAAAAAATTGTTACTGTTCAGTATTGCTTGTGAACAGATGATTTTTTTGACAAATACACATTACACCTATTACTGCATTTAGTACTAAACTACCTAGACACTGTAGTGCCACTTAGTAACTCTGTTTCTTCATTTTATGAGCATTTGAATAAATCGGTGTAATCATCTGTGCAGCTGAATTGAAGTACACCCTCTTTACAGTATTCAGGCACAAAGGCGTTTTGAGACGTTACAACATTGCATCCAGAAGTAAATATTAGTCTATTGGTACATTGTAGTAATGCCCCTACTTTGCCTATTTTCATCAGTTGATCCGAGATGAAGATTCACATATTCATAAGAATATATAGATTCTTAACCAACTGTTAAACATGATACCAGATACATACATATTTTATTACTTTAATTTTAACTATCAAAGATTTATGGCAAATCATCCGAAATTAATTTAAAATCTATGGATTATATTACTTTATTTATAACTTACACTTCCACCATTTCATCTTCTTCTTCCTCCATCTTATCTCTATAAAAATATAATAAACAAGTATTGCTTGTGAACAGATGATTTTTTTTGGACTAAATACACATTATACTTATTACTGCATTTAGTACTAAACTACCTAGACACTGAGTGCCACTTAGCAACTCTGTTACTTCATTTTATGAGTATTTGCATAAATCGGTGTATTGCTTCATGAATAGAACTAACAATAGCGTTAACATTCTGGTATCTTGTCAAAGTTAATGCTCTGTTTAATATTGTGTGCTATTATAATTTTTTCCCTACTTTTTCCAGGTAACTTTTTTTGATCACTTTTTTTATAGATATAAAATTCTAAAAAAAAAAAGGAGAAATGAATGAACTTCTGAATTAGTTTACAACTGATTGATTCTAACAAGGAATTGAGCAGTTATTACTTCAAGTGAAAACTGCAACAATTATATATTTATTGCTAATATTATGTTATCTATATAATAATATTACCATTATTTATATTCAGTTTCTATACAGGTTGCAGTTCATCACAATGTCTAAATTGTTTACTATGTATGAACTACAAGTGATTGTCCAAACAAACAACTTTACATTATTAAACGGATGCTGCAGATAACCAACAATTGCATTTTCCATTGAAAATGCTTCATCTAGCCAACAACTGCAATATTTAATGGATGCTTCGGCTAACCAACAACTGCATTATTCAATGGATGCTGCAGGTAACCAACTGCATTATTCAATGGATGCTCCAGATAACCACCCACATGTTACATCAAGCAACTGCTGTATTAACCATCAATTGCATTATTCAATGGATTAATGCATGCCCGATATGGGCCTCTTTATGATTCAATGCTAATATCTAGGTCTCAGTTTAAAATGGCTTTTAGACAATATAAACATGATAAAGAACTCTGTTGTGTTGTGACTCTATGGAGAAATCTTTGGCTAATGACAATTACCTAAAGTTCTGGAAAAAGGTGAAAAAATTTAACGGTGGCACTCTTAAACGTTCCAAGGTAGTTGAAAGAAATTTGTAATATGTTGTCCTATCATGAAACTGTAAAGAATTACAATAATCACTAGGTAAATCCACAAGCTTTGACAATGTCTACACTGAGCACCTTCAAATTTTTAGTGCGAGTATTCACACTCTTTAGTTTATGCTTTTAGCTTAATGCTATGGCATAGTCATGTTACTCCCGAAATGACATAAGGTTCTCTTACTTTTAATTAAGTTAAAGATATCACTTACAATGTAATTATTGTCCTATTACTTTAGCCACTGTTGTATCTCAGGTATTTAAACTTGTTTATAGAAGTACAGTATCAGGCAACTTTCCTCTGGTGATCAACAGTTTGCTATAGAAACAGGTAACTCCACAGATACATATGTATTTCTGTCTTTTAACAAATTGTTGATTAGTATATTGCGAAAGTGCAGCCTAGTGTACATGTTTTTCAGATGCTAGCATTAAACATTGCATCCAGTAGTAAACATTAGTCTATTGATACATTGTAGTAATGCCCCTACTTTGCCTATTTTCATCAGTTGATCCGAGATGAAGATTCACATCCTAAATTCTTGTGAGTACTGGAAGCGAAGCAAAGTTCATTGTCGGTTTTTTGTATTTATTGGCTGATTATTAACTACATCATTATTTTTACACAGATTATAAAAGGCAGCACTCTGAGACTAACTTTGATGTAATTTACACCTGATGAAGCTGGCATTGACTGCCAGCGAAAGCTTGTGTTAAATAAATTACATCAAGGTTAGTCTCAGAGTGCTGACTTTTATAATCTGTGTATATTGTTTAGACTAACACGGATTCATTACAACTTTTATAATTATTTTTGTTACTTGGAGAGGAACATGATCTAATTTTGGTTAAAAAAAACTTGACAGCTTGAGTACAAAATTGAAGATTGACATCATCAGAAGTACTGTAATGGCTTACTAAGTCACAATAAACAAGATGACTTAGTTTTAACGACAATAACAATATAATCACCATTTTGATATTTTTACAAAAAGTTATAATTAATGATAATTAGAGTAATTTTAATATTGATTTAGCACATTTTGCTAAAAGTTTCTGTGCACTTTTATATTAGAAATAAAAAATCTGGAATTGAGCAAATTACGGTATTAAAAGATGTTCTGTGTTGCTGTAATGTGCTGATGTTAGTTGCTTGTCATTCCAAAGGGGAACAGAGGCACATGCAAATGACTGACATCTATTAAACTCTGTTGAATTAAGTGACGTTAAAACAGAAACTGAGGATGATCTCAAGGTCCTTTTGCTGCCATATATATAGTATATTGATCAACACATAGGTATGTGGTGGTAAATTAGGACCTGGTGGACGAGATAGGCAGCAGTGGTCTGCAATCAGAAACAACCTTTTATATGCCCTTTGCTTGTTGCTTGCAAGCAAAACAGAAGAGAATTAAATAGTGAAAATGTAATGTACATTTCACCAATGGCTTCTGCTTCGAAAAGACCAAGACAGTGTATTTCCATTGATACGAAACTGAGCGTAATAAAAGCCTATGAGAACCACGAGTCCAATTCAGCGATTGGAAAACGTTTTGGACTTTCGAAGTTTACGGTAGCGACCATATGGAAAAACAGAGAGAAAATACAAAGACACATTTCAACAAACGAATACACTGCTAAAGCAAGAAAATCTTGGTATGTGAAAACACCAATTTTCGATAAAGTAGACGCGGCCATGTACACGTGGATGGAGCAGCAGAGGAGTGTCTGTTAAGGGACTGTTGTAATTGATTACACATAAAATGAAATTTTTAATCACAAAATTTCAACCAATTACCTCAAAATATATTTTTACTTTTAAAGATGCGAAACTCTATTCATTTATGGACATAAAAAAGTAAATTTGTGTTAGTTTAGACATCAGCAGAAAGTGAAAATTTGCTTGTTTCTGGTAGTATTTTTTTTTTATTAAATTCGAGAAATAGCTAGGGAACGTTAGGGTTAAGTTACGGGTTAGTTGGGTAAATTCTCGTTCAATATTTCAACACTATAACTCGTAAATAAATCATTTCCATTTTATGAAGCCAGCATACATTAATTTCTTACATGTAAAGTACATTAAATTTAGCGTAGACATCAACAGAAAACGATAACTAGTATTTCGTACTGTAGGCAAGAAAAATGGTTCCGGCGATCCGTAATCATTAATAATATAATTGTTGGTATTGGATATTTTTGTTGAATAAAAGTAAGGACTTTTATGCAATCATTAGTTAATGTAGTTCTTGGTAGTTACAAGATACATGCTACAATTA
>NW_022688759.1:0-3183 GCF_011630105.1 Anneissia japonica | reverse complement strand
CCTAGACACTGAGTGCCACTTAGTAACTCTGTTACTTCATTTTATGAGTATTTGCATAAATCGGTGTATTGCTTCATGAATAGAACTAACAATAGCGTTAACAGTCTGGTATCTTGTCAAAGTTAATTTCTCCTTGTGTGAAATCATAAGTAGCGACAACCTTATTGGAATACAAAAAGTTAGAAATTTATGGAGAATATACATAAATCATCACGGAGACAGAGTTAAAATAATTTCTGCAGGACTTAATCCTTATCTGCAGATTGACGACGGTATACGAATACTGATTAAAGATGTTCCAATCTCGGTCCACAATGAGGAAATTATTCTCTGCCTTAAAAAAACTTGGATGCAAAATATTAGGGGAGATTCAATATGTTAAGTTCCGTATAAATGGAAAATTATCCCGATTTGTTAACGGCGATAGATCTGTTATGGTGGAAAGATTCAAGGGTTCTCTTCCAAGATTAACAGAGATCAACGATTTCAACGCTAGACTCTTTCACAGAAATCAAATAGATGCCATTAAGTGCTTCTTCTTTAATGATGCTGGACATAAAGTCAATGCATGCCCAAAGAAACAACCTCTAACGTGCCATAATTGCGGAAAAGATGGTCACACCGCTAGATTTTGCAATAAAGTCATACTGAGTGCACATAACAGACGAGACACTAACCTGGATGAATGTATTATCGACCCACCTAATAACATAACAGGCAATAATCCAAAAACAAAGAAACATTCCGCTACTCGCAACATATCTACTGCTGGTGGTGATAAACTTATTCCACAAACATCTGATGAAAGGTTTATTCAAGCCATGTGGAATAAAGTAATAGACAAGGACAGTCATGACGAGTGGAATCTAGGATACTCAAGCGATGAGAATGTTGCAAACAACACGGGCACAGAAATCAGTGGAAATGGTAGCGACGTTGATGATAATCATGTTTGTAAAGAAACTCCAGACGAAGATTACATCCTTTATTAAAAGTTGCAGTTCTACTAATAATGCTGACCCGCAGAGTTTGGTGAATGAAAAAGACCAGGCTGTCAAATTACAAGAAGGACAGAATATAACACCGTGCTCGTCAAGTCCTGTAGTGAAACAGAAAAAGAAACGAAAACGTGTAAGGAGCAAATCAACGTAAATTGTGAACTTTATTTTTATCTTTAATACGTATCTTCTTGCCTATACTTGGTATTGCTTGCTGCTTACTGCTTTACTTTTAGTTAGTTCTTTAGTTTCAATTAAGCTTGTTAAAAAAAAAAAAAACAATTAAAAAAAATCCTAAATGAACAACGGTAACACTAACCTTCACTGTCTGTCATTAAACGTTAGAGGTCTTAGAGATAAACACAAACAAACGGCCACCTTTAAGTGGGCTCAAGATAAAAAGGTCGATATCTTTCTTGTTCAAGAACCGCATCTTACAAAGGATTTTGCCAATAATTTTGATTTCCTATGGAAAGGAGATGCTATCCATAGCTATGGTACATCCTTTAGTAAAGGTGTATCAATATTATTTAGACAAGATCTCGAATACAAATGCATAAGACAGAATATTGATGCAGATGGTTGATTCATTATATTAAAAATCGAAATCAATGGTACTGCATATATAATTGTTAACGTTTACGCTCCCAATGACAGTAAGCAGCGTAGTATCTTTTTTAGGAAACTACAAAAACATATCCAGCCTTACTATGACACACATTCTTGTGTTCTCATAGGAGGTGATATGAATTGTATACAGGATAAAAACCTTGATCAAAAAGGAAGCAAGATGAAAAATGACAATTCTGTATACACGGTTAAAAACTTCATGAAATTTTTTTTTTAAATAATAGATTGTTGGAGAACCATGAATAATTATAAATTGCAATTTACATGGCGTAGGAAATCGGCCAATCTCTTTAAGAGGTTCGATTACTGGTTCGTGTCAAAAAGTTTACACGTGACAAGACGCATCGTATCCTGCGATATTAGACCGGCTTTGTTCACCGATCATCAAGGTGTTTCCATTAAGTTAGATTTGATGGAGGAAAAACGATGTCTTGGCCTATGGAAGTTAAACACTAGTTATCTAAAAGACAATACATTTATTAACAAGGTTAACGAAATCATAGATGAAGTTGAACACAAAATGAGTTTCCTCAATCAATGTGATAAATGGAAAATGATTAAAGTGAGAATTAAGGAATTTTCACTTTCTTTCGGTAAAAAAAAAAAATAAAATTCTAAAAAAAGAAAATCTAAAAAAAGTTATTGCGCAATTAAATGAGAAGTTGATGAATAACATAAGTTGTAGTGAGCAAATTGTAAATGAACTCCAGGAGAAAAACAAAGATTTAGAATCGATATACACATACGAAGTCGAATGTGCCCAAGTTAGATCAAGAACAAAATGGGTGGAGGAAGGAGAAAAAAATTCAAAATATTTTCTTGGTCTGGAAAGAAATAATGGTATTAAGAAGCAAATTAGGAGAATAAAAAGATCAGATGGGACATATGTCCAAAGGGCAAGTGAAATATTGTCTGAACAAGTTCAGCATTTTGAAAAATTATACGCATCCCAGAATATACAAAAGAAAAATGTCGAAATATACTTAAAATCAATAAAAAAAAAGTTACAATATTAAAAACACTTGGACTTGCAAAACTTATATACAATGCAAGTATAATTGAAATGCCAGAGCTTTATATAAAAAAAATTGAAAAGATTATTTTTGATTTTCTGTGGAATAAGAAGACAGAAAAAATAAAAAGACTAACACTAATTGGTGATTAAAGCCTTGGAGGCATAAAAGATCGTGACTTCAGGTCACAAGAGCTTTTTTTATGTTAGGCAAAGTGAGATAGCCTGAAACAAACACTATTCCATTGAAAGTTTGAAGTTTTTCGGAAAAGTCCTTTTGCAAAGTGAGATAGCACTATTCCATTGAAAGTTTGAAGTTTTTCGGAAAAGTACTCGAAATATGGCGGAAAGTCAAAAATTTGCACTAAGTGCTCAACTCGGCGAGATAAGCACTTTTGTGCAAAAAGTGACAATGTTAAAAATTTGAGTCAAAATGTAAATTTTTTATGTTAGGCACGGTGAGATAGCCTGAAACAAACACTATACCATTGAAAGTTTGAAGTTTTTCTGAAAAGTACTCGAAATATGGCGGAAAGTCAAAAA
>NW_022688758.1:0-777 GCF_011630105.1 Anneissia japonica | reverse complement strand
TGTGTTCCGCAAGTCAACTTTCAATGATTGTACACCGTTTTTTCATTGCTTTTGCATTTTATATAAATATATATATATATATATGTATATATATATATATATGTATGTATATGTATGTATATACACATATATATGTATATATAGGTATATGTGCGTAGGCCTATATGTGTGTAGGCATATATGTGTGTATATATGTATACATATATATATATATACATATATACAATATAATGGTACATATACAGTGTTTAATAAGGACATGATGGAACATCGTAGACTACCCTGTAGCCTTTAAACGAATAAAGTCCTATGAAAAATCATTGTGTTATAAAATGCCTCCGACGGGATTCGAACCTGCGACCTCTCGCTGACAAAGCGAGCGTCATAACCATTAGACCACGAAGGCTTCATGGTTGAACAGGTCCAAATACCCGTCGGGAACATTGTATTACACAATGCTATGCCTCAAGAGGGCGTTCGGCCAGATAAATCTGGAAATACGGCTAGAAATACTGTCGTATATTATATATGATATTGAAGGAAGTTAGCCGTTAACACTGTTGAATAAATATAGTATAAATCATCAATGGTACATATACAGTGTTTAATAACGACATGATGGAAATCGTAGGCTACCCTGTAGCTTTTCAACGAATAAAGTCCTATGAAAAATCATTGTGTAATAAAATGCTTCCAACGGGATTCGAACCTGCGACCTCTCGCTGACAAGGCGAGCGTCATAACCATTAGACCACGAAGGCTTCATGGTTGAACAGG
>NW_022688757.1:0-701 GCF_011630105.1 Anneissia japonica | reverse complement strand
AAACTATTATTTTCTATAGAAATTGACAATACTTCTATAGAAAAGAACAGCATTTCTATAGAAATAATTGCAGATATATAATTTTTTCTATAGAAAACTATGTAAATCTCTATGGAAAATAACAGCATTTCTATAGAAAGTAACACTGTTATAATTTCTTTTCTATAGAAAACTATTATTTTCTATAGAAATGTACAGAATTTCTTTAGAAATAATGCTGATATATTATATTTTCTATAGGAAAAAAAACAGCATTTCTATAGAAAATAACACTGATAAAATTAATTTTCATAGAAATTCACAGCACTTCTCTAGAAAATAACGCTGATATAATTTTTTTTATAGTTAACTGCATCGTTCGATCAATAAAAAATTGTTTTCACGAATAAAGAGAAAGTGTAAAAATAAAAAATCATAGGCCTACAAGATGATTGTAATGTACAAATGTGTTTTGGTAGTTCATGGCACTGCAGGAAACATGAAATGTTTGAACCCACTGTACAGAAATCCCAACAAAATGTATTCATTCTCAAGATCTTTATTTAACACACATTAAACATATATATCACAGTTCAAACAACCAAACTAAAATGCTTGCATTGTATCATTTAAATAGTAGGAAAAAAAACTGGATTTAATATCTTAAAAGAATAAACTGCATTGAATTTGACTAGCATTATGAAGTCACACAATGTAGCACT
>NW_022688756.1:745-2050 GCF_011630105.1 Anneissia japonica | reverse complement strand
AATATTATATATATGGATTTATAGTTACTATAGTTTATACCAATGTAAAGAATAGGGAAGAACAAATTACATTTATTTACTGTACACAAGACGAGAGTGGGGAAGATACAAAAAACATTGTACTGTACTTAACGACAAAATGTTCTTGAAATCAACTTTGCTGGCCTATCCGCATCAATAGCAACAATTTCAATTACAGACTAGGTCTGGAAGGTTACACACAATTGACTGGTCCAGATATACAAAAGCTCTAGGCCTGTGCAAAATTTCCTTTCATGAGTGATGAGATTGTCAAAAAAACAGAGCACAGTTGTCACATGAATTGTCAAGAATGAATCTATTTACATAAGATCTGTTGCATTAATGAGGATGGACTTATCAGATATCTTCCATAACAATTTATAAATAATTCTTCCAAAACAAAGTTTATTTCATCATCTATAGCATCAAAAAACCCAGGGCAGTCTTCACAGCTTCTGGGAACTTGTCCTTAATCGCCCACACAGTGCAAGATGGGATGACCCTTCTGTCAGATTTCTTTAGCCTGTTAAACACCTACCAAATGAAAGCCATTGATATCCACAATATGTCGGCATTTCCTGTAAGAAGAGAAGTACAATGTAATATAAAAATAAAAATTAGTTTAAAAATTACAAATGAAGATAAAACAATATATGTATAATAGACTATCTTGTTTCTCAATCTTTTCTATGTACAGTAATAATAATTCCCCTGTATTTTGACCATCAAAATGGCTGGACATTTGACCCTCTACTAGTTTTTGATCCAGCATGGAACAAGCAGGGCCACGCCTAAGGCGGGTGGTTGTATTTCCGAGAAGAATGCCGAAAATTAGTCTTTGAACTAATCTGAATACTGTATAAAACCATTGCCAATGTATTATGTAGAAGTTAAGTTCTGTGCACATTCATCCAAGCCATTTTCCGCGCAAATTTGAGCTAGCTTTCAAGGCATCATCCACATTCCACGACGAATAAACTGGCATTTTAGTAATGCCTGTAGTAGTAGTAGTACAGTAGTAGGTCCTAGATAGTCCCATGGATCTAATAATTAACATGTAAATTAATGCACTTTATTTAAAATAGTGTTGTTTGTCTAATGTTTGAAATATTATTATTATAGTTTGTATATGCCTAGGCCTAAACTAGGGGCCTAGGCCTAGGCCGCGTTGTCTTATAAACGCTGATACACTGAGACGCTGATACACTGAGACGCTGATACACTGGGACGTTGATACGCTGAGACAAAGATGACGTCATTGAAATTCACCGCAAAGTCATATGC
>NW_022688756.1:0-726 GCF_011630105.1 Anneissia japonica | reverse complement strand
ATATGCACTGAGTGGAATCGAAAGTGCAGGGTTCTCAAGTACTACGGAACGTCCGTAGTTACTACGGAAATTCGGCCCAATTACGGACCTCCTACCTCAACGAAACTCATACCATAGGAGCTTTATATATTGGAAAGATCATATCTTGATGTTGCGTCGAACAAGTGGGATTTAAGGAAAAAAAGCAACTTTTATAGCCAGAGTTTAGCCGCTTGTAACCATCGATTGTTTACCTCGAGAAGTGATGTCATAAGGCCATGATACGCCATTTTCGTCTCTACAAAACTTATTAGCAAATGATACGTTCACTAATAATTACCAATATGGCAATGCATTTTGATAAAGTATAAATACGTAACTGTTACAGAGTATTTTTAATCATCAAGTTTCACAAAAAACTGAAGAAGAACTATAAATACTTGAGAGTTTAAAAAATGTGAATGTGGCCTTCCACATTAAATAAACTACGCCCTCAATTGAACTAACCTTTTTTTAATTATTTTTTAACAACATAACGTATCATAAATATTCACATACATATTAATATTCATGATTGTTGTAAGTGAAGAGAATTTTTTTTACGAATCCATAATATTATAACAAACTAGGGCCGGCCAAGCCTAGGCCTAGAATTTTGTATCATTCCACTTTAATGGCGTAATGTTTTAGGCCGATGCCCAAAGAGTGATGCGGCCGCCACATGCTTTTCAAAACAAACAACAACGA
>NW_022688755.1:0-690 GCF_011630105.1 Anneissia japonica | reverse complement strand
GGTCGGTGGCGGAAGCAAGAAGCACTGACTGCCCTGGAATACTTAAAAGGAAACGATACTACAAATGCTGCCAAGGGCCAACGTGACTACCTGTGCTCCTATTACAACAACCATGTTGGCAGTGTGAGTTGGCAGAATAATATGATTTAAGGTATGTATGTATTTTGAAGAATTAAACAAATAAATAAAAATAAATATTTTAATTCCACAGTTAAACTATTTGCTTTCCTAAATAACCAAGTTCAACATTGAAATAAAACATGCCAACGAAGTATATATTACAAACTTTATTATATGTGATTAAATTTACATTAAACGAATAAATGTAAATTTAAACTCATATTATTAAAATATTTGTTTAAAAACATGGTAAATGTAACATATTTAACAACGTATAATGTAATCAACACCATCTTTTTGTAAATGTTTCTCAATATCCATGTCGGGCTTCAAATCCTATAAAAGTACTACCCAAAAATTATAACTCATGCAATAGGAATGTGGTATAAGCAACAGATATGTATCATTCACAACTTTTTATCATATTTTAATGTTGAAGTATACAAAAGGTCTTTGATCTAAATGTAGTTGCCAAAATTTACTCTAAATTGGTGTAGATTTAATTGCTCGGCTCAAATTTGAAGTGGGGGATATGTCTTCTGTAGACTCAACGTCAATGGGCATAGTGGC
>NW_022688754.1:0-636 GCF_011630105.1 Anneissia japonica | reverse complement strand
CAACCTCTTTCTCTCCGCTATCTTTTCATTCAGCAACTCCTGTTCGGCGATGGCTTCGAAGCCGTACGGACGCCGTTGGACGATCACCCTCCTGTTTCTGACTATCGGTTCCTGGTCGGATAGAGGTGTCTCGTTGTCTTCCAGATGCAGGACGAGCACCGACTCGTTTCTGTTCATGCCTCTTCGTTCCATTATCTTTCTCTTGGCGTCTCCGTAGGAATCCACATTATCGACGGCGTACCAGTCCTTTTCCGATTTGAACCTGTATTGAAGTCTGCGATCTACTTGGGACGACATCTTTTGCGGTATGTTTCCCGATCTCGAATCGCGGTGCACTTATATGCTAAAACAGTTCGCAGACGTCATCGATCTTTCGTGACGTCAAGGGTACCAGAACTCGTTCCGCCAATAGCGCGCGAGATGTTATCGATGACGAAGCCTCAAACGCCCTCACTCGCAACGTCATCGCTCAAAAAACACATGACGTCACTTCAGTGAAGTCGATGGTACGCCAGCGGTCTTTGGACGGATGACGTAGCGTTTTCAAGTTCTTTATCACGGCGAACCTGCAAAGGGTGGCACACCGTACAAAGAATTCGCCATGGAGAAGGACACGAAGACGAAGATTAGCGTATC
>NW_022688753.1:0-559 GCF_011630105.1 Anneissia japonica | reverse complement strand
GTTCAGTTCTTGTTGATGGGCGAACAATTAATGCTAGTATATGACAATAAATGCCATCTTGAACCCTGGGGTGTAAAATGCAAGTGTGATACATTTATACGTTAAAATAATCTTCATGCATGGTGGTATAGTATCTAATTCATCGACGAATCAAATACATCGTAGTAAAGCGTTTGGGTGGTATAACTTTCTGCAGCAAGATTGTTGGCAACAAATTCCAACCAATCACAGAGCAGAAAAAAATATACTGCAGTAAGTTTAAGTTACCGCTGCGAGTTTAGCGCCCTCCATGCATATTTTGACCAATCAGAGGNNNAGAACTCACTGCAGTAAATTTCTAATTGAACTGCAGTTCAGGAACCGAATACTGAGCGATATCGCACTCCATAGACGTGTATGGAGTGCGACATCGCTCAGTGTATAATTTATGGTATTATTTTCTGTAAAATACATAGGACATGGATCGATCGCCTGACTATATAATGAATTTTATTATATATATATATATATATATATATATATATTTGTGCGCTATATAAAACTACAATATTATTATTAT
>NW_022688752.1:0-538 GCF_011630105.1 Anneissia japonica | reverse complement strand
TTAAATGACACTCCCCATCATTAGGAACTGTCAGTCCACCAAGCTGAAAGAGATCAAAACAAATGTTGACTCAGAAGTTGCAGTTTCAAGATATACATTTTCTTTTTCCAGACCCATACAACCATAATTGTAATTTCTGGTTTTCACAAAAATTTCTCACAGCATCAATGTATTATAAGAGCAAAAATAAAAAAGTGCTAACAGTAGTTAATGTGAGATGATTATAATTGAGTATTTGTGTTAATCAGCAACTTTCCAGTGTGATGTAAACATTTCAAAACCTTTTTGAGATCTTCAAATTTCTACCCTCAGATATGCCACTGCAAATTGAACCCTAATTTTACATTATTTTAATCAATTTAAAGATTTTAATTATTAAAGAATGTCTGTAAATTCAATTCAAATTTCAAAATTCAAAAACTTTTATTGTCCAAATTATATAAAACATACAATTGGAAATTTGTTGTTTGATACACTACGTAAAATAGAAAAAAGTTAAAAATAAAAAGTCAACACACAGAAAATACAAAAAGTTGAA
>NW_022688751.1:0-997 GCF_011630105.1 Anneissia japonica | reverse complement strand
ACTGGCGGCCTATTACATTATTAAATGTAGACTACAAAATTATGGCCCACGTCCTTTCTGATAGACTACAAACAGTTATTGGGTCGATTATTGATTATGATCAAAAAGGCTACATTATTGGGAGATTCGGTGGTGAAAATGTAAGATTAGTGAACGATATTCTTTTCTACTCAAATAAACACTTAAAACCAGGTGCAATGATCTTTTTAGACTTCGCAAAGGCATTTGACTCAATTGATAGGAATTTGATTATTAAAGTGCTTAAAAAATTTGGGTTTGGTAAATCTTTTCAAAGGTGGATAAGTACAATATACACAGACACAGAATGTATAGTTACAAATAACGGATGGAGCTCAGATCGTTTTAATATGCGAGGTGGTGTGAGACAAGGATGTCCACTTTCGCCTTTATTGTTTACACTAGTCGTGGAAGTTATGGCCGTAAATATTAGGAGCAATCCCTTGTGCAAAGGCTTTGTATTGCCACAAAATAAAAGCAAGAAAAATTCAAAAAAAGATGTGAAAATTGCACAATTGGCCGATGACACTGTCATATTTTCACAAGATGAATACAGCCTTGTTCATTTTTTTAATGAAATTGAAACTTTTTGTAAGGTTTCAGGGTTAAAGTTAAATAAAGATAAATCAAAAGGCATTTGGTTAGGCACATCAAAAGATAATCTATCGAATCCTCTGAATATTGTTTGGACAAAAGAACCTGTAAAGTTTCTGGGGATTTACGTAGGATATGATGAAAATACATGTAGGAAAAAGAATTGGGACGACAAAATTACAAATTTAGAAAATACCCTAAAATTGTGGGAAAAAAGACATTTATCATTCTTCGGAAAGATTACCATAATTAAAACTATGGCTATATCCAAACTTATATATAATGCCAGTATAATAAATGTTCCAAAACAAGTATTTCCCAAAGTAGATAAGATATTATTTACGTTTTTATGGGGAGGAAAAAAAGAAAAGATAAAAAGAACATG
>NW_022688750.1:0-1370 GCF_011630105.1 Anneissia japonica | reverse complement strand
TGAGTCAGTGACCAGTAACCAGTAACCAGTAATCAGCAATGGTCAGTAATCAGTAGTGAGTAGTACTCAGTAGTCAGTAGTTAGATTCAACACAGAAGAAAAGTACAGGGCCGAGCTGACTCCACTCTAAAAGGGTTCTCGAACATCTGAAACCTGGAGTTTAGCTGATTGTAACCAACGTACAGTTTGTGTTAATAAAAGTTTGCAGTGAACTAAAAGGAACTGTGTCATACTACTCATTCAAAGTCACCAACAACTAACCGATATTCCTGTCTCTTATACACATCTAGATGTGTATAAGAGACAGCTCCAAAGCTGAGCACATATCGCCAAACAATTGAGGACGCACTAAACGACTAAATGATACCCGAATTGCGGTTAAGCAGATTGTTTGTCCTTTCTAAATGACATGAATCTTGGAAATGAATAAACGTTTTCTTCAAATACCGCAACAACTACAAGCAGATCACATATTGCTAGGCATATCTGCAAGTAGCAGCCGAAATCCTACAACGTAACAAACGAAACAGACACAAAATAGGATTCGAGTCAAGCCGACAGATGTCAAACTTACTAGGATTCGCGACAAGCCGACAGATGACAAACTTTTTAGGATTCGAAACAAGCCGACAGATGACAAACTTTTTAGGATTCGAGACAAGCCGACAGATGACAAACTTATTATAGGATTCGAGACAAGCCGACAGATGACCGAAAGTTATTAGGATTCAAGACAAGCCGACTTCACTTGGACTTCACCCCATGACGATGGACAACGCTCTAACTTTTGAACTTTAGGCCAACGTAAAACTTCGAACATTTAATTTCCCTTAAATTTCATTTCTAACTGAACTTTTGTTTGCTTGGAAATTGCATTTTGTTTATCAAGAATGAAGTAAATGGGTAAGTTGAATACCTTGTTAAATTCCATCATTGTGTGAAAGAGTTTTAGTGTATTTTCAATCATTGCATTTGCTGCTTCCGTTGAACAATTGAGTTTAGTTAATGTATTTGCATTACCATATTTTTAAAAAATCTAATTTGCTAATTAATCATAATGGTAGACGAAGCACCACAAGTGCCACAAGCCCCTCAATTAAGGCAGACAGATTTCCTACCTAAACGCTATGATGGTGAAACAACAGACCATGATCAATGTAGTGCGCACTTTCTTTCCTTTATGGACTACTTAGAAGCCCATACTTACAAAATCCTGCAGATGATGCTGCATTACAAAATGTCATTAGCATTTTTAAGCGTAGTTTACAAGGTCAGGCTAGGCTATGGATCCAAGGAAAGACATTCGACACATTGGATAGCTTGAAAACTCAATTTATTAACAGGTTTAGCAAAAACAAATCAGTGTACGC
>NW_022688749.1:0-807 GCF_011630105.1 Anneissia japonica | reverse complement strand
GACGAGGTGTAACGCGAAGGATTCATCCATAATAATAATAATAATAATAATAATAATAATAATAATAATAATAATAATAATAATAATAATAACAATAATAATAATAATAATAATAATTATTATTATTATTATTATTATTATTATTGTTATTATTATTATTGTTATTATTATTATTATTATTATTATTATTGTCGACTTATATAGTGCATATTGTAGACTAACCTCTATGCGCTTTACATTATTACCCCCGGTCACTGGATCAAGCACATAGAACACAACACTCATGCCCCATAATGTTGCAGCTGTAATCAGCGCATGGTTGTGTTTGAGCCTACCAGGTACACACTTGTACTCCTGGGTGGAGAGAGACAACCGTAGATAAAGTTCCTTGCTCAAGGATACAAGCGACTTGCACAGCGAGAGTTTCGAACCCCTGACCTCAAGGTTGGGAGTCCAAGCCACAACCGATGCGTCAACCACTGCATCCGTCATGAAATATCATAGGCCTAAAATCATATCAATTTTTTTTTTTTTTTATGTTTTGTTTTATTCATGCCTAACATAAGAATAATACTTACAAAACAAAATAAACAAGTTGCATAACATAAATAATCACCTTTTACCTTTACTTTGAAATTATTATATTTATTAAGTTTACGATAATAATAAAACAGACTGGATGCTGAAATACCGGTAACAGACTGAATGAAGGCTCTAATGTTAATAATTATAATAATATTTTCATAATTATGCAATTAATGTAAAGTACTCAAATAAAAGCCCATGCTCACTGGACCTTTTGTTGAA
>NW_022688748.1:0-1204 GCF_011630105.1 Anneissia japonica | reverse complement strand
AATGGTTTTGGAAAGAATTAAATTTTCAATCAAAACATACTGTATTTTTCTATGAAAGTATATTACTATACGCTATTTGAAATTGTAGATGAATCTCGCATTGAGATCCACTTATGATACCAGTGCTGCGTCGCTGAAAGTGTAATCACACAAAAGACAAAAATACAGAAATAAATAAATAAATTTTCATCATCAATTATGATAGGCTCTATGATAGGACCAGACTTCAACATAAATTTTTTTCAATCCCCTAGCTGTCAGAGTGTTAATGAACAAAATCAATCAAAACAATCAATCACTTTATCAATGATCACGACATCATTATATACATGCTAAAAATGCTACATATACAAGTGCAATGTTGCACTCACATTTGATACATATGCATACAGGTACAATATAAACCCTTTGGGAGTGGAGATGTTTTAGTTATTAAACTAATGCATGCATGATTAGAGCCCAGGACCCCTGGATTACCAGGCAAGCATTTCAACCACAAAGCTACAGTACAACACTACTCAAAATTAAACACTGTTAAATGTAAATGTATTTCTTAATAGATCTGTTAAGATTGTGCTGGATGAAAAACCAGATGTTTTAATATACCTGTATTAGTTTGCTCCAAACAACTTACCTGTTCTAAGAGTTCTTGCCAGCCACACAAGTAACCATGGAGGCCAACAACATTGGATCCACCAATAGGGATTAAATATGCTTTCATACCCTTTTCTTCTCTAAAAAAAACCATAAGGAAATAACATATTTGGCAACGTTTTAATAAAAAAATATGAATATGCTTAACAGAGCCCACAATAACACATGTCAAATCAATGGCAAACATTGTATAAGCCTCCATCTGTGCTGTGTTTTCAATACATGTAAAATTTTTCTACTGCTAAAATGTGTTTGTCTAACACTGAGTTGATATCTATTATTAGCCAAAGGGCAGGTGAGGAGGTAATGCTGAGAGAGGGATGCTGATGGGCCACACAACTTACAAGAAAATGTATTTGACAGATGAAAGCAGCCGTGATTGCTGCACAACAAATGCACAAACTTTGATCACTCTAAACCATGGGCATCTATTGGTGCATCCCTCCCCCAACTTTTCAAAGTTGGGGGAGGGGGGGTGGGGAAGATCATATCAATTGTCCCCCCTCATATTTTACAAATCCTCTATAGTTCAAACTCCACTTTTCAAAAC
>NW_022688747.1:0-573 GCF_011630105.1 Anneissia japonica | reverse complement strand
AGGGTCGCTTGTCGTTATCCAGCATAAGAGCATTGTGGAGACCAGTCAGATTCGAAGCGATCGGGAAGATTTCTTTGTTGGGATACACGCACAGCGTCAGCTTGTCCATCACCCTCGGCGCGGTGCCCGAGCTCTCGACGCTGGACCTGTGTACGGCGATCAGGCACAGTTCGGTGACCTTGGGTCTGTCTTCGGCGTGCAGAGCCGACGTTTCCAGATCGAAGAAAACGAAGGACTTGATGATCGGATGCGACGGTTGTACGTGACCGAGCATCATTTCTTTCGTGAAGGCAACGTTGAATCTATAAAAAAAAAAAAGATTCTAATACAAAATATAAATAAATAAAATAACCTTTTTTTATATCAAACAAGTTTAAACTAATGCAATATGTTTTTAATTAAAGGTGGCTGACCTTACTGTTGGTGGTCTTAACGAAAAATATTATGCATTACGTTTATTCCAAAGCAGAGTCATTGTATATATATCCATGGACTAATAAATAATTAAAAAAAAAAACATTAATATAATTTATGTGTAATTAAATATATTGTCGACCATGGGCTAGGATATCT
>NW_022688746.1:0-530 GCF_011630105.1 Anneissia japonica | reverse complement strand
GTACAGTGAATTTGACTGGCTATACAATAACGATGGATGGAAGGTCAGATTGTAGTGCAAGATCAAGGATTTCAACATCTTCTAGTGTCCGCTCCCAAGCACTGGCAAGCGCAGCCGCTGCCCAAGAAAAGGCAGCTTACGAAGAAATAATTGCAAAAAGAACAGAGGAACTGAGAAACATAGAAGCCAAGAATAAACTTGAATTAGCACAAAAAGAGTACGAGCAGATGAAACAACATGCTGCCGGGGAAACTGAGCTCAGAATTCTTAGGGCGCGACAAGAAGCCGCTGTTGAGACAGCACGCTCTGACGCAATATTAAAAGAAGAAAGGCAATTTCACGAATTCAAAACCAGACCGGAACAGACGTCCAATGACCACGCTGCCAACTTTAGCGGTCGCTCCAGTGATCAAGAAGTCCAGCTAAATTTTAATTGTCGTACGCAGATTTCACCCGACAACTCAAGGGTGCCACTAGGAGCTTCATTTGTAAACCCTTTACACTCAGACGAAGTTTTAAGTGTATTCAAC
>NW_022688745.1:0-593 GCF_011630105.1 Anneissia japonica | reverse complement strand
TAAATTTGGTTTTGTTAGCATTAATGGTTAATTTATTTATATTAAACCATTTGGATAAGTTGGCTACATTTTTGTCAATGATAGATTGCAATTCATTTGGATCAGAAGCAGAACAAAGAACATTAGTATCATCTACAAAAATTGCACATTTTGAATCGGGAGTGATAATTTCAGGCAAGGAATTTATATATATAATAAAAAGAAGGGGGCCAAGAATTGACCCTTGAGGGACACCAATAGTGATATTTTTAGGATCTGATAATTTTGATTTAATTTTAACTACCTGAGATCTTCCTGAGAGATATGATGAAAACCAGTTTAATGTAGTGCCTCTGATTCCATATTGTTTAAGTTTTTTAATTAAAATAGTATGGTTAACCGTGTCGAAAGCCTTTTTCAAATCTAAGAAGATAGCAGCTGTTACTTTGCCATTGTTAAGATTGTTAAGAATGTGTTCAGAAACATCAATAAGTGCAGTGTTGGTAGAATGAAATGGTCTAAAACCTGATTGACAATTGGTAATTACTGTATATCATTATGTGTTAAATAATGATAAAGTTGATTATATACAAATCTTTCAATGATTTTAGATA
>NW_022688744.1:0-886 GCF_011630105.1 Anneissia japonica | reverse complement strand
ACTAATGAACTATGTTTGATACGATATATAACATCGTGTTCCTATATTTGAGCACGGTATTATTCTATTCATTTATACATTATTTACTTAACTAGTAACCAACCTGGTTTGAAATGCATTTTACAACAACACTAGCGTTGTTCACGGCAATGGAATACAGCGAAAATTGATTCCCCCATCATTAATGGAACAGGCCCAAGTCATGCTTGGCTGATTAGTTTTGATTTACATTTCGCAAGTCTAGTGCCATACGCAGCAAAAGTCCATGTCTAGTGTTGTTGTAAAATGCATTTAAAACCAGGCTGTTTTTTTTAATTTACGTTTCGGAATAGAATTTGGAGAGGGCGTTTGATCAAGTCAGACTTGCGTTTTGAATTTTACATATAATTTTAAAGAAATTAGAACTACATTTTGGAAAATTTGAACTACGTTTTGAAAAATTAGAACTTCATTTTGGGAAACTAGATCTACATTTTGAGAAATTTACGCCTACGTTTTGATAAATTAGACATTGAATTTTGCAATTACATTTTGATTTTAACATGGAATTTGCTGCGTATGGCACCCCATATTATTCTGGTATAGCCTTGTACACCAGTTACATTTGATCTATAGTCCAGAGAATTTACATTTTAGGTTATATTATTATTTTCATATTTTAAAAGCATCATGAACTCAAAGGAAACTTGTACTCAAAATCACGTAGAATTCATGAAATTTCGATGGAAGTTTTTGCTCCTAAATTCAATTTTGCAAAGACAGACTCAGTGTTAGACGTTGGATGTGGATCGGATGATCACCTCTCAAATAGGGGAATTGGCCAACTCAGTTGTAGGTAAGTAAAGTATTTACAATAATTCGTAATATGTTTAATTATTAAAATTAT
>NW_022688743.1:0-620 GCF_011630105.1 Anneissia japonica | reverse complement strand
GTACATCGACCTCACACTTCTTGATGAATTGACCTGGAGACACTGAAATAAAAGAGATTGAACTAGTAAGAAATACTACATTCAAAATATTTTTTTCATTTTGGCACCTAGTAAGCCTCATCAGATTAAAAACACTTTTTTGGAAACCTTATAACATTCATACTCTCATGAGGTGTAGGAATACACATTCAGAAAGTAGAATTGATTGTTTGATAGATTCAATACATTATGTAAATTGTACATGTTAATCAAATGTTATTTTAATATGGGTGGGTGAGTACGCTCTCACCGCCCCATCCAAACTCGAAAAGGTCCACATTTTTAGGACAGTCAAAAATGTACAGAATATACAAATTTGTTATTTTTTGTAATAAAAATTAAAAGCAAACATTAAATCTAAACACTTTACCCAAACTCTAGCGGAACATTGCCACAAGATGGTTTACATAATACATGGCTGATACCATTACCATACATTTTGTCATTTAGATTTGTAAGCTGAAGAAGACCAGAGGACTGGTCGAAAATTTCTTTTGAAATAAACAAGTGTTTTATAGTCCACATGACTCGTTACTTCAATTCCTAGTTTCAACGCCTTTTATATAATTTCAAGTACACAC
>NW_022688742.1:0-1015 GCF_011630105.1 Anneissia japonica | reverse complement strand
TGCATTACTAGGCCTGGTTGTTGCAAACTGTCCTGCCAGATGTTCTTGAAACTTGGCAATATATATATAGGCCCTATATAAAGTACTGCTTATATACGTATTTCTATCTCATCGTGAACAACTTGAGATAAAACTAAGTTCCTTGCAGTAATTGGTGATCTGCATATCGAGCGGATAACCTCTTGTTATTTTCAGGATTTTTTACTTTTCCCAGCAGCACTTGGAAAAGCCATTGTTTTTGTTCAGATTGTTTTCTTTTATTTTCTTGCATAATATTTTTCCTATTCTTTTGCACTCTTTTTGTTTCTGCCCGTCACTTTGGTCACTTCCAATGCTTACAATTTTTTCGTACTTTGCCAAAGCATTGTGACGACATCATATTACCATCTGAATTCAAAGAACTGAATTTAATTATTTTCGTCGTTATTCCTATTATTTGAACGTATCTCACTTATTGCTGATCAACCGTCTCCCACCTTTGAGTTTGTTATAGTTGCGTCATTCATTTTTTTACTTTTATGACGTCATCATGGTCAAAATGAATGTTTTTCTGACCCCCCTCACAACCTCTTTCTTTAAATCTTTGACGATCCCGAGAGAGGGCGGCAGACTTGATATTTTCCTGCACTTCAATGAAAATTCTAGCCACGGTATTTTTTCATAATTCATACTTTAAGTGTCGAAAGATTTATTTTGCCTGATAACCGAAGCGGATCACCTAACTGGTCCTCAGTGACGAGTTCAAATCTAGTTTTATTGGCTAAAAAATTAAGTATATACTTCTTTGGTAATGAGAGGCTTACTTTTAGGCCAATAACCTATCTTTGTAAAAAGCATTGTTTCCCGTTTTCATTTTAGCCTAAATATGAATATAACTAGACCAGTGGCAAAAACCTGAACAATTGACTTAGTGTTTCGTAATGGATGATAACTATGCTAAAAATTATCATTATTATATTATGTTCTTCGATTTTATGGGGTTTTGATAATTTAAAATTATCCGAAAATACAAATT
>NW_022688741.1:0-1775 GCF_011630105.1 Anneissia japonica | reverse complement strand
ATCTTAGTTAAAACTAAGATATCTCTATTAAAAACTAAGATATCTCTATTTAAAACTAAGATATCTTTATTTACGATTAAATGACAACTCGGCTCGCCATAATTCTCCATAGGTTGTGTTGCAGCAGCATCATTCACCAACTGCGTTTCCATATATTGGGGTGCAGCATCATCGTCAGTACCACCGGTTGACAGAGGTACTTGATATCCTATATTAGCATATTGAATTTCATCATAAACTTGAGGGGTATTATCACTCCTGTGATTCTCCATAGGTTGTGTTGCAGCAGCATCATTCACCAACTGCGTTTCCATATATTGGTATGCAACATCATCGTCAGTACCACCGGTTGACAGAGGTACTTGATATCCTGTATTAGCATATTGAATTTCATCATAAACTTGAGGGGTATTATCACTCCTGTTATTCTCCATAGATTGTGTTGCAGCAACATCATTCACCAACTGCGTTTCCATATATTGGGGTGCAGCATCGTCAGTACCACCGGTTGACAGAGGAACTTCATATCCTGTATTAGCATATTGAATTTCATCATAAACTTGAGGGGTATTATCACTCCTGTGATTCTCCATAGATTGTGTTGCAGCAGCAGCATTCATCAACTGCGTTTCCATATTTTGGGGTGCAACATCATCGTCAGTACCACCGGTTGACAGAGGAACTTCATATGTGTTAGCATTTGAAATTTCATCATAAACTTGAGGGGTATGATCACTCTTGTGATTCTCCATAGATTGTGTTGCAGCAACATGATTCACCAACTGCGTTTCCATAGATTGGGGTGCAACATCATCGTCAAAACCACTGGTTGGCAGAGGTACTTCATATGTGTTAGCATTTGAAATTTCATCATAAACTTGAGGGGTATTATCACTCCTGTGTAAGTTCATGGATTGTGGGGCAGCATCATTATTGCTAGAAGTTGGCAGACAAGTTGATACATTTACTGTTGTCATATAATCATTCATTTCTGGAACCACTGGGTCTGTCTTTTTGCTATTAACAAAATATGACCTAAATTAAAGAAAAACTAAATCATTTCGTATCAATAGTTAGCTTTGTTCTGCGTCTTTACATATATTTTTCTGTTCATAAGTTTACAAATTTGTATCTTTGTTCTCATCATTATCTATATAGGCTAGTATCCCGAAAAAAACGAGTTAACATTTCACTTTACATATAATTATCATAATTAAAAAGAACTTCTACAGAGATCATATCTTGTCTTCATAAACGCTTAGAATGAGGGAGAAAATAATATTGTCTTTTATTCAACAGCCTTTTGTTGTATGTTATTTTCTAAAAGAATTTTGGTTACATTTATTTATAATGTAGGTTTATCTATGCTAAATTTATCTTACTTTTCTTTACTATAGTTTAAAAAATACCTTTTTTTTTCAAATTAATTATGATGTGAATCAATAATGTTGCCATAGGTTGTATATCACATCTATAACAAATAGTCCAGTCAGAAATGTAGCAATATCAGAGGTTGCATTTTTTTTTGCTATATTTTTTAAAAATTGGATATGATGTAGAGTAGACATTGATAAATCAAAAAAGTATGTGCAACATTTTTTTTTTCATACGTAAGGGGGGTTGCCAGGAGTTTCAAAATGGCCGCCATTTTTTCCTAAAATTGCCACTAATATTGTAAGTTTATGTCATTAAAATGCAGCATTCAATTGGAAATTCACTCATAACAATGACAACAACAGTTAACCAAATATTGTACACATTTTTGAGCTATTACA
>NW_022688740.1:0-645 GCF_011630105.1 Anneissia japonica | reverse complement strand
AAAAACGATACGCTCTACGCAGCTAGTGTAGGACGCCAACTAACGCTTGTATGTGTTTTATTACCATAGAGGTATAATAAGAATACTAGAGCGCTAACCGCAATGTATTCGATATTCGAAATACGCAGAACTGTGTGTGTGTACCATCCAAGATGGTTGCCATAGATTTAGCCAATCAAATTTCGCTAAGCACTATCGTTTGCAATTGCGCCCTCAACTTACTCAGAAAGTTCACTACAGCTACTTACCCGTATGTTTGAAACTCGAGCGTTGCGGTGTTTGGGTGTAATGTACACGATTTTCATTTTCATTCCTTGGTACTTTATTTTTGAATAAGATGCTCCACTTGGCCTCGTTTTGGCTACAATAGTTTAATAATTTGTTATTACCATTACTCATTATCATTAATGAAATAATAGTCAGTCAGAGGGCTTATTAATATGTAATAATATGTATACTAAGCCTGATGGTGGCGCTTTACTTTGACGGCCATCTTGGATGGTACACATACATAACTCTGCATTGCTGCGCCATCTTGTCAGCACTCTAGTTGTTTAATAGCTCTGTGTTTATTACCCAGCGCCAGGGTTGTTATTCAATGGTAAACAATAGTGCGCCCTCTCCCGGGGCACCGGGGTCAGCCAT
>NW_022688739.1:0-807 GCF_011630105.1 Anneissia japonica | reverse complement strand
ATTCTCATACGGAGAGTGTTTTTTGTTTCTCCGACATACTGTTTACCACAAATATTACAATATATATATATGTATATATATATATACAGTAAAATCAAAACAAGATGACGCTTGGTTACAAATTCAACATTTTATTGCACTACAGTCTGTTTCATGAGGTACTTCCTCAATCATCAGGTGCTAGGCTCTGAATGAGACTGCAGGATAACAATCATGCATAGTGGAACTGTTAATTGTTATATAGATTATATTGTTATATAGTTTATAGGTATACAGGTTAATTAGTATACTCATTATTATTCATAGTGGTGATTAGAAGCTCTGTATTGTATAGGCCTAAGTATATTGGTACCGCAGTAGAAATTTTCTTCTATGCCTACATGCACTAATCAATTCATTCCTACGGTTAAGTGAGCTTAATTCAGGGTTACATATAATAAAATATTTCTCAAGTAAACACAGATTACAACGTTTACTGATATTGGAGTATGGTTTGCATTTACCTAATATTTTCCATTTAACTTCATATTTTATATTATCGGCTTTAAGTTTCCAAATGTATTGGCTAAGTGCTGTGCTGTTTTTGTACTTTTCATTACAGAATGAGCTAGTATGTCCATTTCTGTCCTTAAAAGTGTTTCCTTTCAGTCCGACATAAGTTTCTATTTTGTTTCAACTGCATCTCAAAATTATGTATTGTTCATTTGTTTATGTTTATCAGGAAGAATATGAAAACAATTCTACAGATCACTAACCTGATTGCATTTAATTCTGTACGTTCACTTTTGTTGCTTGTAAGGTCCGGTA
>NW_022688738.1:0-865 GCF_011630105.1 Anneissia japonica | reverse complement strand
GTGCGTACATTATCAACATTTGGTACGAGGATGGAACTGTACTCAGGTACAGAATCAGAAGGGTAGAGATACTCATTAACTCTTTTTGACCAATGTTCCCATTCACCTGAATAAATACAATTCTCTAGAAAGTTTAGCGCTAAATAATCAATGAATTCATTTGTATATTTTGGCATATGAGCCTGAGAATAATAGTAGTAAGATAAAATACTGCACTAACCAATTTATATATTATACATATACATATACACACTTATCCTTCATTTTTTTATATTTTATATAAAATCAATGAAAGAAAACAAAATATAATCATTCAAATAAATAAATCAAGCAGTCAATCAAGCAATTAGTCATATAACATTTGTATCACATTTTTACTAGCTAGAGTGCACCAAACTCCTTAATACTGTAACGATAATGAAAAACACTTCAGAGCAGTGGACATGTGCGCTGTATAAATCTTATTATTATTATTATAGATCCCTTTGATGGTGAGACTTGTATGTGATTTAATTTTTAAATAAGGTACTGAAAATTTTAAATGTTCAAACTGACCTTTGCTATCCACAACATATTCAAATATAGTGTGGCCACTGTCTTCTGGCAAATGGGGGTAATTCAGATTGCTTTCATGAGCTAGCATAAAATTCTGCATCTTTTCTCGGTCATCAAGTTCAAGTAAAGCTCCAAGACTCCACATCAATGAAAAGATGAAGAGTTTCTCCAGGTAGGGAGCTGGCAGGGCGCTGTGATCATGCTCCTCTTTTACAGGTAGTAACCCAACCAGTAGATCAATTGCCTACAAGATTAGGTTATGTCAAAATCACTTAATATAGTCCTCATACTTTCTAATAAGTACTGAGGC
>NW_022688737.1:0-593 GCF_011630105.1 Anneissia japonica | reverse complement strand
CCGGACCGTCTCCACCGCAATTACTCGACGAGGAGTTGCAGATTCCCGAATGGTTTGCAAAGTTGAAAGTTGCGTCCGTGGCAAAAAAACTTGGTTGAGCATTTCCTATCATCATCATCATCATCGACGTTGAAGTCTTGATTTCCAGTAATTGAAATTTTGTTTCTCTTGTTGTTTTTGTCCGGAGAAAGAAGCGTCCACGGTGGTTTGTTGTTGTTGTTGTTGTTGTTGTTGTTGCTGCTGCTTGATGGTCTCTGTCAACTGTTCGACCGAATTAACCAAACCTTCTATGTCCCTTCGTTTCTCGGACGGCTCATTGCTGCTGCTGTTGCTGCTGCTGCGTCGATACGCTCGCTTTTTGCTGCTGCTGCTGCTGCTGCCTCCTCCTCCTCCTCCTCCTCCTCTACCTACTCCTTTATTCATCTTGATTCGTTCTTCGATGCTCTTGAAATAGTCGTTGCAGACGTTAATCGCCTTTTCGTTGCTTTTCGAAATAAGTTTTCTGTGCGTGTCCAGTATCTCATCCAGCGTGGATGCATCGGTGACGCGAATGTCGTCGTTCATATTCGGGAACCGGCGTTTGAGCATTTCGG
>NW_022688736.1:0-939 GCF_011630105.1 Anneissia japonica | reverse complement strand
CCACCAGTTTTTAAATATTCAAAAATCTGTATCTCATTCACCGTTGCTTAGTTTTTGATCAAACTACTTTTTGCTGTCTTAGAAAAATCAGTTCTACAAAAAATATTAATTTTTTTTCCTCCGGAGCCTGACTTTAAAAGAATTAGGCATTGTTACTAGACGAATTATCAATATATTGGCGACTCAGTAATGATAATGAATATTTGTTGCATATGAATGAAACAGAATCGCCGAATTGAACGTTTCCAATAGTAATGTTTCTATTTTGATTATGTTGCGTCAATCGCAGTCAAAATTCTGTCATTGTCAATATATATCTTTTGTGCTGACGGGAGCCCTAACTTTTCCCAAATTTATTATGCCGAATATTTCCGATTACACACGACAACTTTCCGATTGTCTTTGTGGTTTGGTAATTGACAACTTGATATTGATCAAAATTTACAAAAATATTGCGAAGAGGAACATCTTAAGCTAAAAATTTAAGATGAAACAGATAAAAAATTCAAATAGAAATAAGTAAACATACAAATACAGACAAAACACAGAACACAGGTACAACAGAAACACACAGACAGAACAGAGCAATCAAAAACATAGCCTAACAATACAGAACAGAAAAACACATAATAATACATACAGAACACAGAACAAAGGTGAGTAATAAAAAGAAAGCACACAAACAAGACAAAAAATCAAAAACGAAGAAAAAGACAAACAAAGGAATAAAGGAATTAACCCACCCAGAAATTAAGCCACTTGGTATTATGGATTAAAGATTGCGATTAAAGCTGATTTTGAATGAACTAAGGCTCTAGTGAAAAATATTGACTGACATAAAATTGTGAGAAAGGTTATTTAAAAAGTTGGCAAAACGATGAATAAAACCATTTTTATTGCAATTGACTCTGTTAAAGGGAACAAAAAATAGGTAATTAC
>NW_022688735.1:0-654 GCF_011630105.1 Anneissia japonica | reverse complement strand
ACGTAGATCATTCCTTCTGGTTAAATGCTCAAAATGAGGGTGCATCATATTAATCTGTTTTTTGCAATGCTTCGGGAACTAGAGTTATTCCATGGATGCCCAAGAGTGTGAACATCAGTTAATTCTAATCGGATTTGAAGTTCCATCAAATGATAGGATTTTTATAACGTTTGTGATATAAAATGAAATTATTCTGTTATGTTATGTTCCGTCGTCGGATAATAATATTTGAACCTAGAATATAACTTTAGAAAGTAATAAACTTCAATCAAACATTAATACTAAGAAGTGGAAACGAATAGCTTTTTTATGTTAAGTAAAAGTAAATTATTAATATAACAATAAAGTTTTATTAAGAGCTACGTTATTCAATAATCATATATGAAAAATTCATGATTGACAATGTTTTACCTGCAATCAAAATGTTATTGTCGACAATATCACCCGTTGATTTGATCAATTTCATTCGTTTTTATATTAATAATGTACTAATCAAGAGAATTTTAGATGTAGTTACAACAGCGTGGCTATTCTTATTAGCACATAACATCGCTATTATTAGGCCTACACAAATCCAAACCATTCACAATCGTTAATGAGTGGCTCATAAATACTACGGCATCGTTAGGTAGCACAGCCACCATCTGATGAATT
>NW_022688734.1:0-763 GCF_011630105.1 Anneissia japonica | reverse complement strand
TCATACAATAATTATTACAAATGATTATGATGATAATGATGAAAGTGACAATTGACACAAATAATAATTATTATTACCGAGTTTGCACGCCTATTAAGATCTCACCTGTGATAGACGGGCATTTTCCTTCACTGATATACACATCATCAATCGCTAGAATTGTTTTATTTCCCATGCTTCCATGGTTAACTCGCCCCAGAAACCTTATTTTGTTTGAAGAACTGCCGCTGATGAATTGTACACGACCATACTGCCACCCGGTACCGGTACCTGAGGAGTAGGACAACCACATCAGGTTCTTTCCAGTACGGCCGATATAATGCCTGACTAAAATATATTGATCTGCATGTCCATTCATGTAGTAGTAGAATACAATGCAACCATCACTCCAAGAAGTAGGTATTTCGGCACTTTCCAAATATCCACGCGGTTGTGAGTTCTCAAAAGACGATTCAATATAGGAATAATACTCTGAATAAATAAATAAAAAAAAAAGGACAAGTTTCTTTATGTGTTACTTTACTGTATATAGCATTGGTGTATCAATCTACGAAAGCATTGTTGCATCAATCTAATAATAGTAATAAAATTGATATTAATATTATGATTACTATTATTATCAATACCAATTTTGATATTTCTAATTAAATGAATAAAAATAATTAACATTGATAATATAATGATTATTTTTAATACCTTAATATCATAATTATTAATTTTATTATTAGTATTTTATTTTTAAATTAATACTAGGAATTATTAT
>NW_022688733.1:0-660 GCF_011630105.1 Anneissia japonica | reverse complement strand
TTGCTTTACTAATGCTAGCTTAAGTTTTTTGAGCTATAGCTAATGAATAGCTATACCCCTGCTTTCATTGATATTATGTTGATATGACCAATATTGCGCCTGTGTGAAGTACTTTAGGTTATGTATTAAACATACTATCCTAGGCTACCTAGGCCAGATGTTTTACTTCACATCAAATAGGCCAATAACGCCTTTTCCACGAATCGGTAGACATCTTTAAGAGTGATGACAAACAACCCAAGTCAGTGGTGCGTAAACCAACATAAATAGCACTAGCTTTGAGGGTGACTAGTCATTGGTCCGAAGGTCCATTGGTCCGACGGTCCATTGGTCCGAAGATCCATTGGTCCGAAGGTCCATTGGGTGAAGGTCCGGATGAGAGTGTCTTTTCCGGTCATCTAGAAGTTCTATATTTTAAAATTTCCTACCCAAACCGTGGTGGGGCTGAGGTAAAATTGGACTGGTTAAGCCCTCCTCCCAATTTTAGGGAAAAAATGTCGACACTCTTGTTTTCATTGTGATAAGGTCAAACATTTTATGATCACGACCCCCACCCCCCCACAAAAAAAATCCTGGATACACCCCTGTAATAAGTGCTATATTTGTTAAACGCCTCTCACTTAAATTCATAGTATTTTGTACAGAGTTAATTGACTTAAA
>NW_022688732.1:0-1043 GCF_011630105.1 Anneissia japonica | reverse complement strand
ATAGCTCACATAAGGATGGCAAACATCGATAAAAGCTTTCACTGGCCTTTGGCTGAATGTTTGTAGGAAATGTACCAACCAGTAACAAAACCGGTCTCCGTCTACCTAGAGTAAATGGCGCCACCAAACGAAGGTGACTTAATCAACCAAATGCAGCTAAAGTTTTGAGACTTTTTGATTCTGGATTGTGTGGTTAGTAAATGCCATAGCCATACTGTCCATAGACCACACTAAACTATGTGCTGATGGAGCATTTTTGGGAGATTGACTCCTTTTTTTCCATCCCAAACAAAATATTATTAATAAATCAACATGGTCCATCTCAGTCATCATAGCGAGTCACAGAATGAGGAAGTTCGTTTTCAACAGCAGTCACACACAACATAACGGAGTGCGTCAAAATCTAAAAAATACGTACTGGCATATTGTAATACACATTCCCTTGTTGTACAGTATGACATGTTTCATTAACATAACATACACTGAGGATCGCCAACAAATTGGGTGGGTACAGTATTCAAAATTTTACGATATGGTGAACTATTTCGATCAAAATGTTGAAAGTGATTATATAAGAATTAGATGAGTCACTGTCAATAAAACAATTCGCGGAAGAGAAGTATTCAAAATATCGGTACTATAAATATGGGACTAATCAGATGACTGACGCCGTTCTCCATCGACAATTGATTTTATGTGCATTATTTATCTACAATTCTTATCTACAGTTAATACACTAAAGAATATTTACACTCACAATTTAAAAAAAAAAGTTACCAACAACGACATCTAAATAGCTGTGGGAAAAACAAATCATCAGCCTTCTGCTCTCTGAATAGTGATCGTAACTGAACAATAATGATGCAGCAACACGCTTGGTCAACTTGTAAGAAATTCAGAGTCTTCTGTTGTTTGCCCATAAAAAAAATTTTTGGAGTGTTATACAGTACGATTTCAAAACATTGTCATCGTAGGGCCATAATGAAACAGCTATAATATTGAAAACAAACAACTTGAAACAAAATCGGTGTACGGATTCAAAT
>NW_022688731.1:0-642 GCF_011630105.1 Anneissia japonica | reverse complement strand
GCTATGTCAATTTGGCGGCAACAATCAATTGAATGATTTTCTATACTAGTTCTCTTCCTCTTTCTGCTGAGCAAAAAAATACGTGTTTAAACGGTTATTAAAAAATTTTCACAATTAGTAATTTAAGTGGTGGGCGGTAAATCTTTAAGTGTATTCTTTCTATACTTCCATGCAGCAGTTAAGTATTGTTTACAATGATAATCTACAATTTCACCTATTTTCTCATATGGAAATATTAAATATAGATCATCAAGTAAAACATGATGTCAGTATTCAACAGTGCCATTTATAAAATTTTCCCAAAATGCATCATACTCATGATACAATAGATCATTTTTAAGTGAGTTAAAATGTGTTTCTCAAGGAACGGCGTCAGCCATCTGATTAGTCCCATATGAATATTACCGATATTTTGAACACTCCTCTTCCGCGAATAGACAGTGACTCATCTAATTCTTATGTAATCACTTTAACATTTTAATCGAAATAGGTTCACCATGTCGAAAAAGTTTGAATACCCAAAATAGGTGGATATTCCAAAAGGCGGGGGGAGGGCAGCAGCCGTATTCTCAACATGTAACCATCGAAAGGGTAGGCGCATTACAATTTTAATCTACCCAAATTCACATGAGATCATCGAGG
>NW_022688730.1:0-537 GCF_011630105.1 Anneissia japonica | reverse complement strand
TATCTGGTGGTATTTGTATCTGCTTAACCATTATCCGTGGTCTAATGGTTATGACGCTCGCCTTGACAGCGAGAGGTCGCAGGTGCGAGTCCCGCCAGAGGAATTTTATTACACAATTTCTTTATTCATTTATTTACAGGACTACATTCGTTGCGAGCTATGCTACACGATGTATTATTATGTCCTTTATTCGAACACTACCTTTCTTTGATGATTTATATATTTAATTTAACAGTGTAAACGGCTACATTGATTTACATTTCAGTATTATATAATTTTGGATTTAACACCGAGGGCCGCACCCAAAGTTTAATTTTTTCATTGAGCTTCCAAATCCTCACCACTTTATTCTCAGTTTAATGTTACTTTTTTACATAATCGGCGTCTGGCCGTAAAAAATAAGACGTTTTCTAGCCAATGGGTTTTAAATTCATTTCGCCACCCGCACTTTGCCCACCTGTGGTATATATATACACGAATAAAACATTTTGTATTCGACTGTCTAGAAGCGTTTTTGCATCGTATATAAACAAGTAG
>NW_022688729.1:0-568 GCF_011630105.1 Anneissia japonica | reverse complement strand
TAATTCACTTCATCTTTTTAATTTCGTAGCTGTGACTGCTAAGCTATAGTATTTAGGCACATGGATCAGTTGTATGAAAGTGTGGGGTTCAGGGGAGGATCCAGAGATGTCCAAAAGGGGGGGGGGCAAAATTTTGACCGATCGAGACAATAATGCCCTAGGGGGTCCGGGGCACGCCCCCGCGAAATGTTTATGTTCTAGACGCCCGAAAGTAACATTTGAGGCGTTGTGGGCTATCATTGTTTTCTTTTTTCTTTTTTTTTCTTTTTTTTACCTCCCAACAGGGGGGGGGGGCCGGGCCGCCCCCCCCCACTAAATCCGCCCCTGGGGTTGGAACCATAAGCTTATAAATCCAGTTTGCCGAATGCCAGATTGCCGAGACCACTTTGCCGATTCCCATTTTGCCGACTCAAAAACAATTAATCCTAGTTTGTCGAAACCCAGTTTGCCGAATCCAGTTTGCCTATAGTATTAAAAACAGTGAAACATTAACAGCATAAAATCACGATGGAATATTCTGTTACTCTTCTTATTAGGTCCATGTTCTTACCATGACTGCATCTGTAAG
>NW_022688728.1:638-1408 GCF_011630105.1 Anneissia japonica | reverse complement strand
CACGAAGAATATTATTTTGTGGTTAAAGTGTAACACATAAGAATTTGCGACAGCCAAAAAAATTTTAAAAAAATCGACAAAGTTTTGTTTTTTTACGCATGGATTGTTTATAACCTTAAAACAATTAATAAATGTTTTCAGATGTTTTAGCCATTTATTAATCATTTAAACTTTTTTCCACAGAACCATGTGTGTACATGCAAATTGTGCAAATCGCTATACCAGATACAAACATTCCCAAAGGTAACATTTGCATATTTAAGTACCGTACTCGCGCGAATAAGCGCCCGGGCGAGCGGTTAAAATATTTTTTGCACTTTCTGAGCGGCGCTTATTCAAACGGGGCGCTTATTCGAGCGGGGCGCTTATGAAAACAGAGTGGAAATTGAGGGGGCGCTTATGGAAATAGATGAAAATCGAGGGGTTCTTATGGGAAATTATTAAATTCAAGAGGCACTGTTTGAATGAAAAAAGATTATTTAAGGACCTTACGAATGGTGGTTAGGCGAAAAAAAAAATCGTCCAGAGAACATGGCTCATGACAAGAATGCCGTGAATATTAACATAACAGCAAAATAGCAGATGCAATTAGTGGTGGTGGGTATGGTTAGCTTGTTGGCCATCGGCCGACTGAGATTAGCAGGATGGTAGGATCATTGTATTTTTTCTTGAAAACTCAGATGAGAATGTGCTAAAGGTCGGAAAAAGAAAAAGAGCAGTAGGACTAGGCATAGACAAATATGTAAATAGAGTAAAGTTGGAAATATACT
>NW_022688728.1:0-573 GCF_011630105.1 Anneissia japonica | reverse complement strand
TGCAGCTCAAATCATGCCAACAACCACAGTCCCAGGATTGATTGGATTATTGACTTGCTAAAAATAAAATCTTATGATTTTATTGAGGACGGCGCTTATTCAAACGGGGCGCTTAAGGAAATTTTCACGTTAGGAGGGGCGGTTATTCGAGAGGGGCGCTTATTCGCGCGAGTACGGTATTTAAATATGCGAATCAAACAAAAGTATAATGCATACACGGTCGCTGTTAAGTATGTCTGATATGCAAAACGGTAATACGCAGCCGCGCTCAGCCTCTGAACTTTCGATTGCTTCATTAAATTGTAGACGTTTTGGTACCTTCTCCAAACGCAGAGATGTGAGAATTAAACATTTTTTCTATCTACTGCTTGCAAGATACACACTTTACAAAAGAAAAAGAACAATATATCTTAAGTGAATGGGGTCTGGATTGCTACTTTAGTTCCTTTAAAAGTAATTCAAGAGGCGTGGCGATTTTATTTAATAAAGGTCCCAACATTGAAGTTTTAGAAATCAAAAAAGATAACGACGGGAACTTTTTGGCTCTTAATATTATCTTAGATGAACAAAGTA
>NW_022688727.1:0-1298 GCF_011630105.1 Anneissia japonica | reverse complement strand
AATACGAGTTCAAAGCACATGTCTATTTCTACCATATCCATACAGTTTTGGCTCATATTACGTTTGACATCATCATGAAGATCCTTGCATATTTTCAGGCCGAAATGATGAACAACGCCCTCGTTCTTCTTTTGAATGAGTGGGTCAATCTACAGATCATAAAATCAAATATTAATTATTTTGTTTAATTATTTTTTAAACTGTACAATCGTCGCTAAAAATATAAAGATTATTAGCTTATGTGATAAGACTGTAGCTCATTAAATTTGGATTATTAGACTATTTCTCATTTAAACACCTACTTCACAGCCTACTCTGTTTTAATTAATCATCATAATTCCATATTAGGACAACAACGTAAGTCATTCTTTTTCATTGTATTCAAGGTCAGAGCAGGGAGCTATAGCTCTATGGTAACACAAGAACACCCATTCAATAGGTCATGGTGTTCCATATGCAGTAGGCCTACACAGTGACTGAAAGACATCGGTTGGGTCCACTATAGGATAAGCGCGGTGTGGGAGGAGGTAAGGAGAGTTAAAGCAAAATAAGGCGATAGAGGTGGGTCTAGACTATAGTGCAATTTTTCGGAGCAGTAACTTTCCAATGTGAGCGGGGTGGGCGCCTTGGGTGCAGACCTTTTTATGGCCCCAAAAAACTTCCCCTCCTCGTAGATAGACCACGGCAATTCTCAAATATTAATGATAACTGTAACAGATTGCTATTCTACATTCATTAATGCACCCTCCAATTCGAGACCACTCAAATTCTGAGAACCTTTAATTCAAGACCACTTCAAGAACCAAATAACAAGCATCAATCTTTTAACCAAAAGCTAAACCTCTAAATAGAGACCGAGCCCGGAGATCACCCCAAATTTCAAGATCTTAAAGTGGTCTCGAATTGGAGGGAAAATTGTATTTAATATTAACTCACCCGAAGAATATGCTGTGGTTCTTGAAACACAGGAATCTCGAAATGAGAGCACCAATAAGTTGTATCCCGGTCGCTCGGTACAATAAACTTTTGTGCCATATTTTAATAAAGAAAGACAGTTAAATAGTATAAAAACGCATATACAAAAACACAAATAAAAATAATAATGATGATCTTAGACCTAATTGAAAACATTTTATTGATAAGAAAGCATAATAGACACTTTCGAATATTAATTTTTAGTCTTATATGCAGTGGCGTATTTAGAAATCTTGAAATGGGGGTGGTCATTGGGGGCGCAAAGGTGAGGGGCATTTGATGATCGATTGAGGGACGCTAATTCGCAAAATATGTCGATTTTA
>NW_022688726.1:0-744 GCF_011630105.1 Anneissia japonica | reverse complement strand
TATTCAATGTGAATTTATTTTTTAGGTCATCAGAAACATTCGCCCATAATTTCGGCCCCCAAAAAGAACTGAAGAACGATACCGCACTAGATATGCATGGAGTACGCGAAGTATAATTGTTGCTATAAAGTCTTGTATTATATTGATGATGTTCAAAAGTTCTTGTATATAGATTACTGATATTGGATGGTAAAAATATATGCGATTAACGATACATAAAAGCAGCAGTTTGGATTTTATTTAAATCGTATACATTAAAGTGATAAAAAGGTGATTGGAGTGAGCTCTAAAATAATCACCAGAGTAAATCCAACGGAATCGCTTTTGAAGACGAAAAATGGAAACGATGTTAGTCGATTCAAATCTGGGGCAGAGACATAAAGTTTCGAACTTATTTAAAGTAATTCTCCATGCAATATTGCAATAAGAAATAAAAGGTAATACTAAAGTATTAATGATAAAATAATTTTTGATGGAAAATAATGCTTAAGCTTGTTTAGTATACCAATGTTACGTGCAATTATGTTGGATACCTGATTTACATGCGGTTTCCAAGAAAGCTTTGAGTGACACCCAGGAAATTAGTCTCGTTACATGAAATATTATGTTATCATCGAATTATAAATTGTCTTTAATTTTAATAGAATTATGCTGATTGAAAATAATGTACTTAATCTTAGAAGTGTTTTAATGATAGTTTATTAAGTTTAAACCATGTAGAGACCTTATTTAACTCAACGTTCA
>NW_022688725.1:0-1258 GCF_011630105.1 Anneissia japonica | reverse complement strand
AATCTTTTTTTTTAAATATTGAGCTTAATCTATTGGATGCATGAACAGAGTAGTGACTTAGAAATTGGGTAGAAGTATAGATTAGAATCCTATATGGTACTAACAAAGAAATCCTCTTGGCCAAAATTAAACGATTGTATATAAGAAGTATAGTAACACATGCACCAGGTTTATACAAATGTCCATTCTAGATATTGAGAGGAAAAATTGTGATTTGATGTTCAGTTTATTACTCAAAAGGTGTCAAGCTATAAATTTGAATGATTTTTTAAAAATTTTGAGACTACTGTATAGTTTCTCATACAATAAAAAAATAAGTATCCCCTTAATACTAAATAGGGGTTAATAATGTATTGATTTGACCATTTGGCACATTGAGGAAGTGTCCCCTTAATAAGGGTAGGCCTTTGTGTTAAAAGATATTTTCCCCTCGTTTCAAGGAAAAGTGTCCCCTGAATAGAGGTGTTCCAAAGGAGGGGTTGTATTGTGCAGTGTAATTATTATCATCATAATTTGTTTGCTTGTATATTTGAGCAAATGAATAAATAAAACATTTATAAAAATTAGTAAGCTATCATGGAATATATGATGTCATCTTTTGTTTTTTTTAAGGAGTTTTACCACCGT
The DNA here is from genome assembly GCF_011630105.1 of Anneissia japonica. Taxonomy (NCBI): domain Eukaryota; kingdom Metazoa; phylum Echinodermata; class Crinoidea; order Comatulida; family Comatulidae; genus Anneissia; species Anneissia japonica. Next base: position 631 of record NW_022688725.1, on the reverse strand, counting down.
CATTTGTGGCAATTCAAGCTGGAACAACATTATACCAACTAACATACTACGGTGAAGCAGTGTCATGGACCTCCATACTTGCACTTGCATTCTTTGCAATTTTATCCATTCTACCGGTTTTACTAAAACACAAGCTACGAGAAAAATATGAGTAGATAGTTAACTTTATTATTTTTCTCACCTGGTGATCAAACTTTTAAAGGGCATTATATCCATAATGTCAGTGGAAAGCTATATTTTGAGTATCTAGCAGGTTAAACATTATCAACCCCACTGCCCACCGCAATTAAACAATGGTATAGTCCATTGTGAGTGGTTTTTGTGTGGGTGCTTATTGTCAAGGGTGGTTTTTATCTAATTTCCAATATATTCCAGTTAGATTTACTTTATACTCTGTCAGGTACTTTTTATGTTTGCAATCAAGAATTTTTGTGTACTATATATTTATTGTTTACGTCAAATTCTCCAAGGATTAACAACAGTACAGTATACAAAATTCTACATTTTCGAGATCCTAAATTTGGGTCAATATAAGATCTTACTAAAAATGAATCGCCCCTCCCCATGAGATCTTAAACTTGGGGCTATACAAGATCTTCCTAAAAACAAATCATTTCCCCCCCCCCCCCCC
>NW_022688724.1:0-816 GCF_011630105.1 Anneissia japonica | reverse complement strand
ATTACATAGCCTATGTAAATACGAGTACGTGATTGGTCGAAATGACATCACGTGACTAGCGCTACGATGAGAAAAACGTTATATTTCTCCGTAGGGAAATATAACTTTGAAAAGTGACCGGTCTCTCACCCGCAGTGAATTGCTAGTCGAGCGAACGATCGATCGCTCATGAATTGTGAATGTGGAAAGCCTAGCGCTTCGAAAATGGCGAATTCGAATAAGTTTAAATCTCTCGAAGAAGACGAATTGGATAGAATTATTGACGAAAAGGGTTATCGGTGTACAGAATTTGTTGTGAATTAATCCGTTAATGTAGGCCCACTCAGTGAATATTGTAAGGCCAAGGAATTATCAAATTAGGCCTAGGTCTAGGCCTACTTTTGCATATTGAAAATTTCACAACGGAGCTCAACGCGTTACGTTTTCGGTCATTCTACGCTTAGGTAAGGAGAGCAAACGGTGAATTTTAGGCTAAACGATCTATGTTTGGCTATGTAATATAACAGATATTGCCTTTTCTATCGGTGTAATATTAACATTTGGTATCCCCTTGGGAATTATATTTTTTTCTCAGGACTGTATTTTCCCTCAGCGCTACGCGCTTCGGGAAAATATAATCCTTCGAAAAAAATATAATTCCCTCGGTGATATCAAATGTTATATTACACCTCTAAGCAGGCAATATCTGTATAATATATTCTTAATCCCACTTGATTAGTATCCACTGTTCTTGTGAAGGTTCCGCTTCATTAAAGCTCTATTCATGGTGACTTACATTGTTTGTGTGCAATAACTACACCCATCTTTATATCTATT
>NW_022688723.1:398-892 GCF_011630105.1 Anneissia japonica | reverse complement strand
TTGACTTTCCGCCATATTTCGAGTACTTTTCCGAAAAACTTCAAACTTTCAATGGAATAGTGTTTTATTCACTTTGCCTAACAAAAAAAATTACATTTTGAATCAACTTTTTAAAATTGTCACTTTTTGCACAAAAGTGCTTATCTCGCCGAGTTGAGCACTTAGTGCAAATTTTTGACTTTCCGCCATATTTCGAGAACTTTTCAGAAAAACTTAAAACTTTCATTGGAATAGTGTTTGTTTCAGGCTATCTCACCGTGCCTAAAAAAAAAAATTACATTTTGACTCAACTTTTTAACATTGTCACTTTTTGCAGAAAATTGCTTATCTCGCCGAGTTCAGCACTTGGTGCAAATTTTTGACTTTTCGCCATATTTCGAGAACTTTTCCGAAAAACTTCAAACTTTCATTGGAATAGTGTTTGTTTCAGGCTATCTCACTTTGCCTAACAAAAAAAAATTACATTTTGACTCAACTTTTTAACATTGTCACTT
>NW_022688723.1:0-363 GCF_011630105.1 Anneissia japonica | reverse complement strand
CGAGTTGAGCACTTAGTGCAAATTTTTGACTTTCCGCCATATTTCGAGTACTTTTCCGAAAAACTTCAAACTTTCAATGGAATAGTGTTTCTTTCAGGCTATCTCACCGTGACTAACAAAAAAAAATTACATTTTGACTTAACTTTTTAACATTGTCACTTTTTGCACAAAAGTGCTTATCTCTCCGAGTTGAGCACTTAGTGCAAATTTTTGACTTTCCGACATATTTCGAGAACTTTTCAGAAAAACTTCAAACTTTCATTGGAATAGTGTTTGTTTCAGGCAACCTCACTTTGCCTAACAAAAAAAAATTACATTTTGACTCAACTTTTTTACATTGTAACTTTTTGCACAAAAGTGCTT
>NW_022688722.1:0-1542 GCF_011630105.1 Anneissia japonica | reverse complement strand
TTGTAAAAGTTAGCAGTGATTACATATTTTGTGTCAACATCACAGGATGCCTTTGGTGCGATGTTTAAAGGTAGTACGTTACGTTGTTGTCCCGACGTCGGTAAACGTCTGAAAGGATGACTCAGTACTACCGTTGGGCTCATGTTGGCTTCAGGTCGTCAACAACATTGCGAGGTGCCACGTGTGTGTCATTACGATAATAACAAGATAAATAATTTGATATACCTTGATAAAGACCTAAGGATAGGACGAAATATTGGTATAGTATTCTCAAATAATGTGCTTCCTAAATTTATACATTGTATTCGTTTCCCATATTGACCAATCAGCGCCGCGTGTTTTCGTTTCAAGTTTCAAGTTCAAAAACGCGGGATTCGTTACTGAAACGACGCCATTCCTGTTTTTGTCGTACGAGTGGTAAAGTGTGTCGAATCATAGATCGAAAAAGGTGAGTATTTTACCATTACGCAACCTTTAATTTATGCCAAGCGAGTTATTATATTATTCCAAGATAGCAGAATGGGAGTTTCTCTCATTTTGATAGCTTTTCTTGAGTAGGTGAAATTTAAAAATGAAGGGTGTAACATATTTTTACTTTTATGGATGGTTGGTCCAGTGGCTTTTTCACCATTTCTCCAGGCGAGTTTTAGACCTAATTAGACAAGTCCGATATTAATACTACTGTATTAATTATTTTAAAATGTTTAAACTCCAAAAAAACCGAAATAGGGCCTAAACTTTTATTTGAAAATACCTTATTCAATACACTCAGCACTACGGGTATTTGCTGATTCTGACTTGCCACTCCGTACTTAGTGCCAAAGCTACCATGATTGATGTCCTGAAGTTATGTATTTCACAGTCTTACTGGACTGTTTATTATTTTCGGCCTATGAACTTTATATACCTGATTTGGCCTTTTATTTCAAATCAATCATTTTTTTTTAATAACTGTTTTAGACTGGCAGGCATGTAGGTCATGTAGCAGGATATTACATGATCAACAAGATGTTTATGTGTTAATAATAGTGATTTAATTGGATGTAAGCACAGTTAACAAAAAATAATATCAATATTAATAATCTATGTTCATCTACTGGAATATCCATGGTTTCAGTCAAAAGATGGGGATGGTTTCAAAAGATGGGGAAATAAATAAATTAAATACAGTAAGTACAATATGTTTAAATGGCTGTAAATAGAATATTCTAAAATTAATTATATTCCTACTCATTTTACGATTTTTCCCAAAAATGCTTTATTGCCTTACAACAAACTACTAAATGTATTTAATTTAGTTTACATTCTGTAACATCTAATGTCCTACTCCTTTAATGACACAACCAACCTATGTATAATGTTTTAATTCAATAGCATTATTTAAGAAATGCTAATTGTTGTATTCATGGTTTTGATTACTATTATTTATTATATTTATTTATATCCACTTGTTAAAAAATATCGAAATATCTGTTTGATTTTGTTAGAGCTTAATAAATTTGTGTTCCGCAAGTCAACTTTCAATGATTATACACTGTTTTT
>NW_022688721.1:0-609 GCF_011630105.1 Anneissia japonica | reverse complement strand
GTGAGATAGGCTGAAACAAACACTATTCCATTGAAAGTTTGAAGTTTTTCGGAAAAGTACTCGAATATGGCGGAAAGTCAAAAATTTGCACTAAGTGCTCAACTCGGCGAGATAAGCACTTTTGTGCAAAAAGTGACAATGTTAAAAATTTGAGTCAAAATGTAATGTTATTTTATTAGGCACGGTGAAAAAGCCTGAAACAAACACTATTCCATTGAAAGGTTGAAGTTTTTCGGAAAAGTACTCGAAATATGGCAGAAAGTCAAAAATTTGCACAAATTGCTCAACTCGGCGAGAGAAGCACTTTTGTGCAAAAAGTGACAATGTTAAAAAATTGAATCAAAAATGTAATTTTTTTTTGTTAGGTTAGGGTTAGTGTTAGGGTTAGAGTTAGGGTTAGGGTTAGGGTTAGTGTTAGGTTTAGGGTTAAGGTTAGGGTTAGGCAAAGTGAGATAGGCTGAAACAAACACTATTCCATTGAAAGTTTGAAGTTTTTCGGAAAAGTACTCGAAATATGGCGGTAAGTCAAAAATTTGCACTAAGAGCTCAACCCGGCGAGATAAGCACTTTTGTGCAAAAAGTGACAATGTTAAAAAGTTGAGTCAAAAA
>NW_022688720.1:0-601 GCF_011630105.1 Anneissia japonica | reverse complement strand
ACGCAATATAGGTAATATATACTCTCGATTAAGCACCTCGGAGCTTATTCGAGAGCGGCGCTTAGCAAAAAGACTCAGGTTTAGTGCGGCGCTAGTTCGAGAGCGCCGCTTATTCAAGAGCTGTGCTTTTTTTAGCATTAGCAGCGCTTTTTCGAGCATTAGCAGTAGCATTTTCGAGCATTTCCACAAAGAGGAGCTAGCGTTAAACTTAGTAGCAGTGCACTCCAGCGAAGTGAGACAACGCAAATTTCTCCACCCCTCCTCCCTGTAGGACAAGCCTGGTTCCCGTCGTTCAACGCCATAATGAGGCTGTTGGACCAAAAATATTAAGCACAATTTTTGGGCATACGAACGATAAAAACCTTCCCCATAAACCTTACCAGAGAATTTCATTCCAAAACTTTGACTGCAGCTGGAAGCCCCTTGGTTCAAACACCGATTATCAGTCCCCCTATGGGCAAATTTCCTGAGCCACAACTGTTTAAACTAGAAGCTAGCAGGGCTGCATTTGCATATAGTATAGTATAGTATAGTAGTACGGTAAATTACAGACCAAAAAAACTCTGGAGAGTTAATAATGTTGACAGGTATATTTATTACA
>NW_022688719.1:0-1067 GCF_011630105.1 Anneissia japonica | reverse complement strand
CCATGCCATCATCAGGTAATAACGCTTATGCTACTAACGATTTAAATACTACCAGTCCGATGTAAGACGAAACAAGCAAATATTAAGGTAAGTCATATATAATAGAGGTCAAGAATACTATGGTAAGTCATGTAAATAGGAATTAGAATGAGAGTGATATTGTAATGAGTTGTTTGTTTGTTTATTTAGTGACGGATTTTTCCAAGCAATGTAAAGGGCTTTTTTTATTTTAAGTTAAGTATTGTGGGCGGAGTCAAGAATAGTAAAACAGTCCGAATTAGATGTGTTTTGACATTTAACAGGGTTTTTAAGATGTTGAAATATGTGTGATGACTTGTCCCGAACTAAATGCTCCTTAATCCGTGTTTCTAATGTCTATTGGTCTCGCCAATATACACGGAGTTACACACCGCGCAAGTAAATTTGTAGACAACACGGACTCGGAGATTAGTTGGGACATCTTTTACATTTAAAAAAAATGATAATTTATATGATTTGAAAGCAAGTCTGACATTAATGTTAGAGCAATAATGTTTTACTATAACGTTAATATTTCGTTGACAATAGTTTGATAATGGTGTATAGGGTAACTTATAAGTAGGTTGTGTTTGCGTTTTAGGAGGATCCATTATAATACCACTCTCTCATTCTAATTCATTCTAATTCCTATATACATGAATTACAATTAGTATTCTTGACTTCTATATACATACATGACTTACCTTAATATTTGCTTGTTTCGTCTTACATCTGACCGGTAGTATTTAAACCGTTAGCAGCAAAGCGTTTTTACTTGATGATGACGTGGGACACGTCGAAACATGTCGTTTATAAGTTTTATTTACTTCATTAGATGCATTACTGCATATATATATATATATATATATATATATATATATATGCCTATATATATCGTCATAAATCCACGTGTGTTCTCCAAATTATATAAAAGGCGTTTTGTAAGATGAGGAAGACCAGAGGACTGCCCGAAAATTTCTTTTGAAATAAACCTGTGTTTTATAGTCCAGATGACTCGTTGCTTCAATTCCTTGTTTCAACGCCTTATA
>NW_022688718.1:0-726 GCF_011630105.1 Anneissia japonica | reverse complement strand
ATGGCTCATAACAAGAATGTTGTGAATATTTACATAACAGCAAAATAGCAGATGCAATTAGTGGTGGCCGATTGACATTAGCAGGATCATTGTATTTTTTCTTGAAAACTCAGATGAGAATGTGCTAAAGGTCGGAAAAAGAAAAAGAGCAGTAGGACTAGGCATAGACAAATATGTAAATAGAGTAAAGTTGGAAATATACTATCTGTCCAGGGATCGGAGCTCTCATCTGTCCAAGAGAAATATCCTCATTTTGATATTGACCTAAGAAGAATGTGTTTCCACTCTGCAGCTCAAATCATGCCAACAACCACAGTCCCAGGATTGATTGGATTACTAAAAAGAAAATCTTATGATGTTATTGAGGAGGGCGCTTATTCGCGCGAGTACGGTTATTCACATTGCAGCCACATAAGCGTCAATATTAGTCTATTATATACCATGGAAAAAATATAGGCCTAGAAGGGTAAGAATTACCATGACAGGAGTATGAAAACCGAAATCAAACGGACAAGGAATTAGACCTACCAAACCTATTTGTTGCACTATTGGTGTCTATTTTTTTTCGCACAATTAATATTTCGGATAGTTGGATACCAAAAGTTTAGTTCCATATTTGTATTCTAAAATACATATTACTAATTATAGGCCCACACATGTCGAGGTGGACATCAGTACTGGTGAACACGTGTGGACCCGTCCATCTTTTCAGTTCTATCAGTTCCG
>NW_022688717.1:0-637 GCF_011630105.1 Anneissia japonica | reverse complement strand
TCAATTGCTTTAATACACTTGTAGTTTCTTGTTATGCAATAGAATAAACGAACAAAAGCACTCAAACTTCACATGGATAATAGCTTTAAAAAGTTACCTAAAATCGTTTTACGATCGCATGATGACGTCATCGGCCAAACACCGTTCGTAAAATAGAAGGTTTGTAATTGAGAAGTTCGTAATTGGGAAGGTCGACTGCAGTCGACCTTCTCAATTACCTACCCTTTTGGTCTAGAATGCGTTCTTAATTAAGAAAATTCGTAATTGAGAAGTATGAAAAAATAGCGCCCTCTAGATAGATTTTTTAACCATGTGTGTGCGCTTAACAATCGTCACGGCCAATTGGTATGGTCTATGACTAAGTTTACACTTAATAGTAGCATCACCTACAAAGCTTACATCTTGTGGTAGAGCTTGACACATGTAAATTGGAAGCACGGCTTACCCTAGATAAGTTGAAACGCTACACAGTTGAGATTAAGAAACTTCTTTCTGTAGATGAAATAACACTTAACGAAGTGCAGTCATTAATTGGGAAGTTACAATTTTCGACCTGTGTTATTAAACCTGGTTGTGCCTTTTTGTGTAGGTTATACCGCCTCACTGCAGGAAAGACATCCCCATTCAGTCGTGTAAA
>NW_022688716.1:0-1187 GCF_011630105.1 Anneissia japonica | reverse complement strand
TTCCTAGATTCGGCCACATGGGTCTAATTGAGTATCATCCGATTTATCGTTATTTAAGCTTAAAAGGAGGATTTAAGTGGCATTTATCAACCTATAGAGGACTCTTGTGATCTGTAGGTGTCATGGAATACGAAACAACTGGAAAATGGCGGGGTAAAAAAAATCGTCCAAAAAAAAGTATGAGCTATAGCTCATGGTTTTAACCAAAATTGGCCATTTTTTAACCTGGTCGTTTTTCCTAGATTCGGCCACATGGGCCTAATTGAATATCATCTTATTTATCGCTATTTAAGCTTAAAACGAGGATTCATGTGGCACTTATCAACCTACAGAGGACTCTTGTGATCTGTAGGCGTCATGGAATATGAAACAACTAGAAAATGGCGGGGTAAAAAAAATCGTCCAAAAAAAAGTTTTTACGAAACTCCGTCAATTTTTAATCTGGCCGTTTTTCATAGATTCGGCCACATGGGCCTAATTGAATATCATCATATTTATCGCTATTTAAGCTTAAAACGAGGATTTAAGTGGCATTTATCAACCTATAGAGGACTCTTGTGATCTGTAGGTGCCATGGAATACGAAACAACTGGAAAATGGCGTGGTCAAAAAAATCGTCCAAAAAAATGTATGAGCTATAGCTCATGGTTTTTACGAAAATTTGCCAATTTTTAACCTTATCGTTTTTCCTAGATTCGGCCACATGGGTCTAATTGAGTATCATCCGATTTATCGTTATTTAAGCTTAAAAGGAGGATTTAATTGTCATTTATCAACCTACAGGGGACTCATGTGATCTGTAGGTGTCATGGAATACGAAACAATTGGAAAATGGCGGGGTAAAAAAATATGCTTTAAGTGGCATTTATCGATCTGCAGAGAAATATTATAAATTATAAAGTTCAGATAGAAGTACCCTCTACAAATGTAGGCCTACAATTGTTGCATATTCATAAGTTGTGTGTTTTAAAACATTTATTTATAAACATGATTTTTGTAGTTTTTATTTTAGATAAAAGGCATCTCTTAATTCCAACACTAACCCTAACCAATAACTTAACACACATACCAAACCTAAATATAAAATTAGTTCACACTAACACTAACATAATTCCCACAAGTTGCAAGTAAGTGTGTTCTGTTCTTTAGTATTCAAGTTTTCGCTCCTCGTACGCTGGTCACTTAAA
>NW_022688715.1:0-1465 GCF_011630105.1 Anneissia japonica | reverse complement strand
AAAGTCAACAAATTAATAAAATAAAAGTACTGTAATCTATACCTAACAAAGACAAAATAAACTATATAAATTATATTTATATAATTAAACCCACTTATCAAAACTAATTTACTGCTGTGAGAGTGCATCTGCACCACACCCACCCTCAACCTACAGTATGTCCATACTGTATATAATGATTAACAGGATAACACGTTCGCTCCCAGGGACACGAGTCCGACCGGGTTCAACTTCACTTAGGGCGCAAAGCATGCGAGCTTACATCCATACCTATTTAAGCATACAGTACTACATAAATTGTATTGCACATAAACCCTTGACAGTGGTCGCAAGAATGTGAACTTCAGGGAAGAACCCGGAAGTAACAATCTAAAATTATACAACGTTGTTGTTAGTTTTTCATTGTAGTTGACGGGAATAATCCTTTGGCGTATGGAATGAAACTAGGAAAAAAGGCATGGCAGTCAACATGTTTAAATAGCTCCTCAAGATGGTGCGCTCTCTTTAATTTTTGGAGAGAACAAGGGATAGAAAATCTCCATATTGAAAATCTTTTAAATTTACATTTCTGTCAACGTAACCTGTTAATTTCAATGAAAAGTATTATAAACTATATTGTTACTGTTGTTTTAATTCTGTTTTTACTTTAATGTATAATCAGTAATAAATTTTAATGCATTTTTCAAATGACTACATCATGTACAGTAGTGATTTATCTAATTACAACAAAGACATTACATGTGAACAAAATAGACTTGAATTACTGTTTTGACCTGGTCAGAATTTCATGCAGTTATTGTAATGGTCATCCCAACATTACTAACCACATTCCATCAAGCCTCAGATAGATTTAATTAAGCCAGGTTTGAAGAGGATTACACTGTCAAAAATAGTTTAATAATAAGAACAAGAACAACTGGTGGCTCCCTTCAACTGACAATATCTCAAGAACCAACAAAACAAAAATATATGATATTCAAATATATCATACATTTGTATTGGTCTGTGCATTCTTTTTCACCATATTCAACTTATACATAAGTTAGCAGAGTACTATTGTTGGGATTTTGTTGTTTTTTAAATATGGCTCCCAGAAATCGATGAAAGCCCATTCACAATCATTCACAAACTACCCTCATTTCTATGGTTATATTTGTGCCTTTCTTTATTGCGGGAATTAATTTCAAAGATTTTTTGGAAGGGAGTGCTCTTGTTATACATGTTCTTTAAAATACTAAATCAGAGATCCCAATTCTCCCGAAAATCGCGGGTTCTCCCGATTTTTGAGGCCGTCTCCCACCCTCCCGATTTTTATTAATAATCTCCCGATTTTTTTAAAATTTCACGAAAAATGTGATTTCCACGATGTCATAGAGCAATGAAACAAAATTTCTTATCTATAAGCCAATATACTATGGCGCTCGCTCAGCCTTAAAATGTCGTAAACAAGACCAGGGAGTTGTTA
>NW_022688714.1:0-1096 GCF_011630105.1 Anneissia japonica | reverse complement strand
AAATAGCCCAATTGAGCTCGAATTTACCAGGAATGATCCTTAGGACCTTCTAAACATGAAAAAAAAAATCGCCGTGGCTAGATATACGGTACCGTATTTCTACTTCGTTTTGCTAAAGGTACGGTAAATGGCATTACGTCACCATCACCCAATGAAATGCCAGAATGTGCGTGACGTCATTTTTTGAAGACGGCATTGCATATCACCCACAATGAGCAGTGGAAGGAGAACGATCATGTACAGTACTGGGAAATTAAATAGATCGTTAAATAGGTGTATGGTTCCACTTTATAGTAAAAGTAGGCCTGTATGAATTCTCTTGTTTACAGTATATTCATTTTTTTATTGCAAGTGTATATAACTAGATTACCAAAGACTAGCAGTAGTGTGTGTATACGTGCCTTGGCCCAAGTCCTGAGGATGATACCTTGCTCGATAAGGCTATATAAATGACATGACTCTTATTGAGTGGTACGCCTATTTTTCTTTGACAGTATTATAAGAATATGCTGTACTCAATCTTTGCCTAGCTACTCATCTGCTAATCAAGTACATTTTTTCGCCTAGAGTCACACACTGCTCACCTGTGTGACATGACAAGCACTAAAAACTGAATATACTAAACAAGAAGATTCATAAGGCCTCCTAGCATATACCATAGGAACAAAATACTAACCTATATAGGCTAGACCCGCTGGCACCGCATTTTTTGCAGTCTGCCAAGAAGTTTCAGTTGATTATAAATATTCATTACAGCTAATGAGTTTGCATATGCATGAGGCGACTGAGACCGAGAAAGATGAGACTACTGTACTACCGTTTGAAACGTTGAAACCATAGAGATATATCTCTATATATCTCTATGGTTGAAACTAACTAACTCAGACCTAGAGGGCGTAAGTGCAGCGGTATTTTTGTACTGTGTGACGCGTGTGGAGAGAGAGACACACACACAAACAAACAAACACACACACATGGAAAGTTGGTTTCTTAGATGGTAGTGGCTATCGGCACTGCCGCAGTGCCGATTTGGCACTGCCGCAGTGCCAAAAAAGCTACTGTTTTCTATCGGCACTGCCGCAGTACCAAAAAGCTG
>NW_022688713.1:0-861 GCF_011630105.1 Anneissia japonica | reverse complement strand
AATTAACATCACTTAGTATGGACAGCGTATAAGAATTCATATATAATCGAATATTTGCGCGCGTGTGTGCTCGCGTAAATTCTGTGCTCGCGTAAAGGATTGAAATTAAAGCCCCATTCCCGGCAAAATTTCAATTTTTTTTTTTAAATCTAATTTTTGTATAATGTTATAAAGATTTATAAATATAATACGGAATTGCTAGTTTAACTGAATTTAGACATTCCTAAGAATGAAAAAAAAGTAAAATAAGACTGAAATTTGATTTTTTTGTGTTCCACACAAAAAATAAATGCGGATGAATTTTCATGTTTGATTTTGCAACAGGTCGTGAGAAGAAATATCGTAGGCGCCGAAACATTAGCCGATCCAACGCTGCTAGGCTAGGCCTAGCCTTACCTCTATTTAGGTTCTGTTATCACACATAAAAACGGCCGACATGATATTTTCCGTTGCTAGTAATGACACTTGTGTAATATAATATTTCATAGGAATTATTTCAAATTTGTTAAAAAACTGATTCTGACTGAGATTTTGACACTTAAACAAACATATCTCAACCTAACCATGGAGGTATTATTAAGAAGGAGATCACTCGGCAACAGATCCCTTCGACGCGACAAACCTATGTGTTCCCCGCTTTTGGATCGCGCGCGGGCGTATTACCCTATAATTCACATATTTTCGTTAGCAACAACTTGGCAACAACATGCATTAATACGCTTCCAGCAGAGCAGTTGTGCAATAAAACGTTTGATTTTAACCCATTAAATATCTTTATAATGAACAATGTTCCCCCGATTAGATTTTTCGGGCTTTTGGTATGTTATTATTTGTATATTTCAGGAACGGATTCCGTAAAAT
>NW_022688712.1:0-558 GCF_011630105.1 Anneissia japonica | reverse complement strand
ATATTATGTATATATAAAAATTTAAGAAAATAACTACACAAACTCCAATTTTTATTTACTAGAGAATTTTAAATTGATATTTGTCACATTTATAAACGATTCTATGTTATGTACAAAAAATATCTCAGAATTTATTTTTTGACAATAAAGTTGACTTGTATCTTGTATCTTATATATAAAGAAACATAGCATAAAATTTAGGCCACAATGGTATAAAATGTGTAATATAATTAAAGTATAATGTCTTATTTTGAATTTTGGTCAATATACTATCTGTTTATTATACTGTCGGAATAATGTGGGAACGACTATAAATCTCCGTTCTCATTACAAACTGTTTATTATAATTAATGTATACCCGATTTTATTTACTCTCATTATAATCCGCATTGTATATTCTTTAACTCCTCTCACTACAATGGTTATGTGTGTCCACTTTGCTAGTTTTTTCATGTACCTTGATAAAAACCTGAGGATAGGTCGAAATATTGTTTTCCTCCAACAAAGTGTTTCTAAAGTCTATACATGGTATTCGTTTCCTATATTCTTTTGTTTTAT
>NW_022688711.1:0-1623 GCF_011630105.1 Anneissia japonica | reverse complement strand
TAAAAGGACATAAAACCATAATTCCTAGCTCTCTCCAGTCATCATATACACAAATACTACACAAAAGACATCCTGGAATAGAAGCTACAAAACGCAGAGCACGGGAAATTGTCTATTAGAGATCAATGTCCGATGACGTAAACAAGTTTGTGTCATCCTGCCAGGTATGTAATGCCCTAAAGGCACATCAAGCCAAGGAGCCCCTGTCTCTTATACACATCTAGATGTGTATAAGAGACAGATGGAAAACTGTGCAGCTGAATTGAAGTACACCCTCTTTACAGTATTCACGGCAGAGGGCTAGGGGAGTGTCTGTTAAGGGACTGTTGTAATTGATTACACCTAAAATGAAATTTTTAATCACAAAATTTCAACCAATTACCTCAAAATATACTTTTCACTTTTAAAGATGCGAAACTCCATTCATTTATGGACATAAATAAGTAAATTTGTGTTAGTTTAGACATCAGCAGAAAGTGAAAATTAGCATGTTTCTGGTAGTATTTTTTATTAAATTCTGGGAAAAACTAGGGAACGTTAGGGTTAAGTTACGGGTTAGTTGGCTTCACTTAGTTATTGTTGTACATACAGTAAATTCAAGACTACTGGTGTTATTGAATAAATATTTTGAAACAATTATCATCCTTGTACATTGCAAATAATTTATTACAAGTGTATTTTCTCACAGTTAATATAAAATTGTTTTACTGTACACATATTAAAGCAGTCAGGTATTACAATATATATCACTGCATTTTACACACTCTATTTATTATCAAAATATTATATATATGGATTTATAATTACTATAGTTTATACCAATGTAAAGAATAGGGAAGAACAACTTTCATTTATTTACTGTACACAAAATTGGCACATTGCGTAAGTTCAGAAGATTTTGATAGATATCTGATCCATCTCTTTGTGTCTTTTCTAACAACATCTTTGCCTGCTTTACCGCATTCTCTGCAAGGCCATTTGATTGGGCATGTTCAGGACTACTCATGATGTGAACAAAGTTCCATTCTGATGCGAACTGTTTGAATTGTTGACCTGAATACTGACCTCCATTGTCACTTATGAGAATCAGCGGTGTACCATGGGTAGCAAAGTGACGCTTCAGTTTCACTATTACCGTGGCTGATGTTAAGTCAGTTAAAGTATTCACTTCAAACCATCCGGAATAGGAATCTACGAGTACCAGTAAATGCTTATTGTTCCACTCAAATATATCTGTGGCAACAATCGTCCATGGTAGATCTGGAATGTTATGTAAAAGTAAGGGCTCCTTGGCTTGGTGTGCCTTTAGGGCATTACATACCTGGCAGGATGACACAAACTTGTTTATGTCATCGGACATTGATCTCTAATAGACAATTTCCCGTGCTCTGCGTTTTGTAGCTTCTATTCCAGGATGTCCTTTGTGTAGTATTTGTGTATATGATGACTGGAGAGAGCTAGGAATTATGGTTTTATGTCTTTTCATAACTACTCCATTGTCTACTGAGAGTTCATCTCTGAAAGTAAAATAACTTCGTATTTCTGAAGGGCACGATTATTTTGGCCACCCCTTAAATATTGTGTTAATTAACATCTGTAGAGTGCGATCCTCTTTCGTTGCAC
>NW_022688710.1:0-610 GCF_011630105.1 Anneissia japonica | reverse complement strand
AAGCTGCCACGCAAGGATCTGCAGAGACATCTGGAAACCGAGTGCGAACATCGTTCGGTCGAATGTACTTTCTGCAAGTCACCCTTTCCGCATCGCGACGTCAAGGCGCACCGACGGAGTTGTCCTAAATTTACGGTGTCTTGTCCGAACGACTGCGGAGCGGATGACGTTCGAAGGGAAGAGTTGAGAACGCATCTGGACGAACGATGCTCTCGGCAGAAGAGATGCTGCAAATTCGAATTTTACGGGTGCGATTTCAAGGTAGGTTATTATATATCTCAATTTTTTAAAATGAAAGTTCGTTCGAGATTGCTTTATGCAAAGAATACCAACGAATTATTTTTTCGACTTTCTCAACTTCAGGGCGTCAATGCGGAACTCGAAAAGCACGCTGAACAGGGAGTCCAAAGCCATCTCGACATGACCGTGATGGCGGTAGCGCGGTTAAACGCCGAGTTGTCCGGAGCCGTTAGCAAAGTCGCCGAACTGAAAAGTCAGATGGACATCCAACTTCGAAATTTCGGCCGGGTCGACGAACTGGAAATTCGGGTGGAAGCGGACCACCAGAAAAACGAAGAACTTGCGAAGCAGATAGCATCCATCAAGCTGA
>NW_022688709.1:0-1191 GCF_011630105.1 Anneissia japonica | reverse complement strand
ATACCCTCTATTAATACAGTAGGTGTAACTGTTATTTGGTGCCATTTTTACCGGGTCTTTCTTCTGGGGCAATTTTTTCTGGTGCCTTTTTTTCAGGGGCCATTTTTATCTACAGTGGTATACTACTGTTTAATATAATTTTCTTTTTTTGAAAAGCTTGTAAAATAAGAACAAAATAAGAACATTTTGAACCTGAAATCAGCCAAAAAATAAGAACACCGAGCCCGGGTAAAATTTTACTGGTTCTTATAAAAAAAAAAAGTGTATTCAAAATCAGTTATCACGAAATTATGAGTATTAACGAATTTGATTAACAAAAAAAAAATGAGTTTAATACTTACAAACACTTTAAAGGTAGTATAAAAACCCTAAAGGCAATATATTAAATTACAGAAAACTACAGTAATACTATATTACAAGTTCTCCCTGATGGCAACGTAAGAACAAGTCATTAGTTTATTAGATATTTAAAAAAAAAAAGATTTTGCAAAATATCTGCAACTTATGTGTATTATTGAATTTGTTTTACAAATATGTGTAATAAAAGGAACACATGTGCATGTTGGAGAGACAACAGTAGCTTAGTTTTATAAAACAGTTACAGATTTAGTTACAAAATTTAATTTTAATCCCCCTCAAGATAATATATTGAATTCCCTTTACTTGTTGAAGTATTCATATGTTATCCCGAAATAATGTGTATTAAAGAAATTGAGATTAATAAAAGTAACGCCTATAAACTGTAGGCAATGACAAAACAGTAATCTCTCAATATATTTAAATTCTTTAAGTTAATAATTCAATTATATATTATCCCAAAGCACGTGGTTTTTTTAAAATTACAATTATATACCGTTGTATTGTTAATAATTATATATAGCTAATAATATATTGTCAATAATTATATATAGTAATATACAATAATCATATTGGATGTGACTGGAAAAAAAAAAAACACTAAAATACAACTAGGCAAAAAATCATAGTCTTTTGTTCAAATGGTGGCTCTGAAAAGAGCCGTTTGGTTTGATATAGAAGAACAGCTTATCCACCGAATCCGTACAGGGTTCGGCCTTGTCTCTTCAAGGCGTAGACGACATCCATGGCAGTGACGGTCTTTCTCTTGGCATGCTCGGTGTATGTGACAGCATCACGGATGACATTCTCAAGAAATACTTTCAATACACCACG
>NW_022688708.1:0-949 GCF_011630105.1 Anneissia japonica | reverse complement strand
GGCGAAAAATATAATAAGACAAAAAACGTAGGATATGCCTTGGCTTATGCCCCTAGCCAGAGAGTAAACTGGCGATCCAACGCTAGTTCAAGAAACTAGGCCAGCATACGCTTAAACAAGAAGGCCTAGGCTAGGCCTAGTGGTAGCCTAGTAGGCCTACGCCGTACGGGCCTAGGTAGGCCCAGGGAATGCAATGGTTTTGGCCGCGAATTAGGCCTAGCACATTTTAGTATATGTTGCATGCATGATTAATGATCTCACGCCCTCTGGTAGCTCGATCCCGCATTGTATGTTGGGACGACAAGATGGCGATATGCTTTGTGCAACACGAGTTAATAAAGTTTGTTAATGGAAACTCTAATACTAAAGGCTATCCTGAGTATTGTATTACGTCTTTAACTCTAGAAGTTACGACATAAAACATGGTATCCAGAAGTGCCGGATTTGGATTTCATCGTGCTCCATTTCAGTGATAAACTTGGACTTTGTGTATGCCTAGCGTTCGGAAACTTGTGACTGTACGTTATAGCGTTGATCGTCAGCGACATTTCTCAAGACAAGATGTGTATAAGAGACAGGCGGTAAAGTCATATTACACAGTGTAGTGGGAATCTTAGCCCTTGTAGTGAGTGTAATATAGTATAAGCTTGGAGTATATTTGTAAAATAGTTGATAAGCTTAAACACAAGTCTAAATCTAGTATTTTTTTTAAGGTCATTATTAGTCATAACTAGATAAATAATAGAGAAATCAACATGCTTGTTGGTGATGAAAATGAGCAACCTCCACCAGATGCAGATGGTAATGTACCTCCTCAAGGTCATGGTATCAAGAATATTAGGGTTCCTCTCCCTCCCAATATCACTTTAAAGGGGAATATGAAGACCAATTGGCAAATTTTTAAACAGCTGTGGACGTCGTACGAGCTACTGACTGGTCTAAAAAATCA
>NW_022688707.1:0-777 GCF_011630105.1 Anneissia japonica | reverse complement strand
AGGGCTGCGACATTTTGTGAATATTTGGGAAAATATAAATTCCATCAACTGATTGAAAACTGAAGAATAAATACAAGTACTTATCAAGCAGGTACAATAACAAGTGCATTTACAATCACTCACAACAGAGCCAGACAGAAGGGGTGATGGGGGCTGTTTATTTGATATTTAAATTAAGTTCAAGGTGTATTTTTAAAATTACTTAAAAAAATGGTATCTGGTATTGGTAAATTCATTTGTTTTAACAAACTATAGCCCTCATAAAAAGTAGTTTTATGGTTTACATTTTATCTTACTGTCATTCACTTTCATTTATTTTAACAATAAATGAAAGATGACACATAATTCTAATAAGTAATTTAAAGATTGACGTACCTTTACATTAGTTCTGGCCTCGTTGGTACCATCATCATTTTATCTAGAGACGAATCTCATAGGCCCAGCTCGTCCCGTCCACTACACCAGCTGTAGGTGGTTAATTCATGTTTCGCCGCGCTAATCAAATTTCTCTTTGCTCTTTGGAATACAGACGGGCTGCTCCTCTTTTTGGTGACATTCACTTGTTTTTAAAAATATGTAAACGTACCCGCGACAACTCCCATAGCTTATCCAGGTATACATTTTCTTCAATTTTGTGTCGCAGTTGCGAGAGCATGACAGCTTTTCCGTCGGCCTAGGCCTAGTGGTGGGCTGATAAATGTTCTAGTCTTTATTAAAATACTGAGCCTCGCGTGAACCTAAGGCGGTTCGCAAACCAAATACTTTCTAGACTGCAGC
>NW_022688706.1:0-681 GCF_011630105.1 Anneissia japonica | reverse complement strand
GAGCGTGCTCGAAGGTCTTCTGCCGTCCGTACTTAAGAGGCTGGTGCGAGGACGGGACGAACGACAGGAACGATCGGCCGCGTACAAAAGGTTGGCGAACGCGTGCATCGGATGCCTGGCCATCTCCGGAAGAGGTCGACTCTACAACCACGTGACGTCGAGCTGCAGGAGACAGCTGGCCAAGTTGAAGAATTGCGCCGAACGCAAGGGCGCTCGGGTGGTTTACGGAGACACGGACTCGCTGTTCGTGAAGGTCGGGGCGAACGGCAGACCCGACTTGCAGATGGAATTCAAAAAAACCGTCGGCGGAAACGGATGGCAGAAGTTCGTCCGGAGGGAGACGTACAGACAGCTGCTGCTGAATTGAGTCAAAATGTAATTTTTTTTTGTTAGGCACGGTGAGATAGCCTGAAACAAACACTATTCCATTGAAAGTTTGAAGTTTTTCTGAAAAGTACTCGAAATATGTCGGAAAGTCAAAAATTTGCACTAAGTGCTCAACTCGGCGAGATAAGCACTTTTGTGCAAAAAGTGACAATGTTAAAAAGTTGAGTCAAAATGTAATTTTTTTTGTTAGGCAAAGCGAGATAGCCTGAAACAAACACTATTCCATTGAAAGTTTTTCTGAAAAGTACTCAAAATATGGCGGAAAGTCAAAAATTTGCACTAAGTGCTCAACTC
>NW_022688705.1:0-560 GCF_011630105.1 Anneissia japonica | reverse complement strand
ATATATTGCCTGCTGTTTTGTGCGTCCGTCTTGTTGGTTGTTTTACATTGTGATGAATATTTCCGATGCTAGGTCAGAGCTTTGAATGCACACAGCGAACCCAACAAATCAGTGGGTGAGTTTTAACATACCAGGAATTTGTACATTGTAAATTGTAAATATGTATACCATTATGTACACTGATATAATATAGGCATGTTTACTAATATACATCCACATGAATGCTGTTTGATGTAAATAACAATTTTATTCAAACATCGCTATGGAATTTATATATTTGATTAACATTGCAAATGGCATTATAACTGTTATGATATAAGTATGTTCATATATATGTGCATACTATTTAATATGACAAGAAAGGGTACTTCTCTTCTGCTTTCGATACTATTCTTCCACATTTATTCCTCAGTAAACTATCCACTTTTGGTGTATCATGCTGGATTGGTGAATTCTTTACAAATAGGCAATTACTACCCATACCAGAGATCCAGGATGACAAAATAAAGGGGGCCCAGAGAGGGAGTTTCCCACCTCAGCCCCACATGGTAGGGGCTGAA
>NW_022688704.1:0-1501 GCF_011630105.1 Anneissia japonica | reverse complement strand
CGAATATCCCTTTCCAATCGACGACCGGGTGGACGTTCGCCTGCAGCAGCACGTCTACCGCCAACAATACGGTGAAGCATGTCGTGATCAACGAGCACAGGGTGCGCTCCTTCATTCTTGGTAATCGGGGCGCGCGCTACCCCTCCCTCGATCGGACGTAACGTTCATACGGGGAGGTAAGGGAGCCCATATCGAGAATCTGACCTCGTTGTCCGCGAGATTCTCTCGAACGACCGGGCAGCGAGCGAACCGGTACACGGACGAGATGCACTTTTCGAATCGGCTTGCGCTCTTCCAGCCCAGACTGCCGTAAAAACTTCGGTACGCCGCCGGTTTGAGAACGTTGCCGGGTCGCAGCGTCAGGTCGCAATCGTTTCTGTCTCTCACGACCGGTTCGCCGCGAAGGCAGGGCCCGGATTCGCCTGGTTTCAGCGGCATGTGTTTCTTTCGAAATGCGTGATTGAAATCTTTCGTTTCCATCACGGCTTTCGAAAACTCCAGGGAAGAAACAGGTGGCGGTAACGGAAGGATGAGCACGCCCTGCCTGGAAGCGGTCGTCCACGGTGGTCTTTCGTCGTGATGAACCAGCGCTCTGTAAAATGACTCGGGATCAGCGTATTCGTCGTCGTGATGTCCCATCAGCACCTCGTAGAACGAGTCGCTGGCGTCCCGAACGTCGAACGTGGTTTCTTGCCCGCCGAAGCGCACCGGGATGTTGGCGTACGGATCAACGTCTCCTTTGCCGGCGTAACCGAAACGCACGTGTTCGGCGTTCGTGCACGACAGGCGCTCGTACGCGCTCGCCGGTAGCCTGTGATTGCTGAGAAGTATGCAGCGGCCGTCGTTCGTATAACACACGATCACGCGAGCGTTCAGTAGCACCCATTCGTATTTGGTGGCGTGGCAACCTAGTTTTCGTCTCGCTTCTTCCGTCATGCCGTCCTCCGTCAATCCGATCACTTCGTCCTCTCGTCTTTTCAGCACGGGTAGACGACCTTCGCCAACTACTTCCACTGTCCATCCATCCGAACCTATTCTCTCCATTCTGTTTCGCAGTGTTTCGTCATCGTTTAATCTAAACCAAGAAGTCTCAAACCTTATCGTCCTCATCTTGCTTATCGATGACTTCGTCGTTCTTGACATCGACGTTAATGTCGCGTTTCGGTTCTTTCGACATGCTTTCTTTTTTTTCTTTTTTCTTCTTCTTCTTTTTCTTTTTCTATCCATTAAGTGTGTGTGTGTGTGAGTTTGTGTATAATATATGATATGAATTCGTAAATGTCATCGATTCTTTCCTCCTTTTTCGATGACGTTTTTGCGATGGATTGTACACGTCATCGATTCATGGTACGATGACGTAAGAATGCGCGTGTATATATATATATATATAAAGCGTGTGTTTTATTCTCGTTGTTTTCAGTCAGTCAGACAGACAAACAGACACAAGACACTAAGACACTCAGATACTCAGCCAACCATGAATCCAGTGCTAGATTACCGT
>NW_022688703.1:0-661 GCF_011630105.1 Anneissia japonica | reverse complement strand
GTAATATCCTACTTAACGAAGAAGACCTTTCGAATAGAAAACTGGTAAATACTCAACAAAACAAAAAGGCTACATAGTTACCCCAATGATACATCATGCATAATCATGGTTTTAAAAAAAAAATGTTTTCATCCAGTTTTTTAATTCAGTTAGCCTATAATTATTTTTTGACTTCATGTGCGTAAATGTTAAAATTTTTAATTTCTGAAATTTAATCTAAATTATATTAATGCAGAGTTATTGCTAAACCAATTGGCCATGTTTGTTTTGGTCACGCGAATAATGCTAATTAACGCACACTGGTTTACATTAATTTTATATCTATTTTACAAACCAGTAAAATGGAAATAATACTCAACGAAAAATTGTAGTCAACAAAATGAACTAGTCAAATAAGCCCATTAACAATTTATGCAGGTGTTGTGCTGTCTCTTATACACATCTAGATGTGTATAAGAGACAGCTAGTCAAATAAGCCCATTAACAATTTATGCAGGTGTTGTGTATGCTATCAAAAACCAGGTTCAATAGCAATGGAATTGCTCCAGAGGAGGATGAGGGGTGGCAACATAACACTATACTCTCTAGCAGTCAGAGCCCAGCCAGAGGGAGTTGAGGGGTTTTAACACCCTCTAAAATTAATCGAAATAAACAAAAAATC
>NW_022688702.1:0-941 GCF_011630105.1 Anneissia japonica | reverse complement strand
ACTGGAAGCAAAGCAAAGTTCATTGTCGGTTTTTGGTATTTATTGGCTGATTATTAACTACATAATAATTTTTGTTTGCAAAAGAGAAGAGATTTAAATAGTCCAGCCTTAAAGCCCTAATATTTCTTTTGTATAATTTTTGTTTTGTCATTTATTAGATATGAATTTAACATGCAGTATTTTGTATCAATATGTTTATGTATTTGTAAAACTTGGTGATAATATTGTAAAGTAGCAGTGAAAATCAAAACACAAATTCCTTATACTTTTTTAAAATACTGTATGTTATTTAATAATAATAATAATTATTATTATAATAAAATAATAAGAATAGTAAAAATAATAAATAACATATATAGCGCCAATTTCAACTAAACCGAACAGCTGTCTCTTATACACATTAACATTTTATAATAAAAAGGTGCGTCTTAAGTTTTGTGTTAAAACAGCAACTGATGGTGATTCAGTAATATGTTTGGGCAAGGAATTCCAAAGAAAAGCAGCTAAAAATAAAATGATCTATGACCAATGGTTTTTGTGTTAATTCGACAAACTACTAAAAGTGTCATGGACAGAAATTTGTCTTCAGATGTAGATTCAATGATTATTCAGAAAACACACATTATGTGAAAACAGCACATGATGCATCGTCAGACACCGACTTTGATGAACCATGTTTAATTGAACATGTAAACAGCATTGATCCTGAGTGCAAAGTCACAGTGAAATTGAACAATCAGAAAATAAGAATGGTTGTTACACAGGATGTGAACGTAACATAATTATTTCTGAACGGTTCAAAAAATTGTACCCAAAGTGTCAACCGAAGTTGAACGATACTAGTAAAAAAAGAAGAAGAAAGAAACGGCACCCCTCCCCCCCCCTCCACCATAAAAACATTTTTAAAAAATTAAGAAGGGATACTTTCAATTAGTATTCAT
>NW_022688701.1:0-1123 GCF_011630105.1 Anneissia japonica | reverse complement strand
GATACGCCACTGTATACAATAATAGAGACACAAATAAATTATTATCATTGAGAAATAAGTCCTGTTCCATAGCACGTTTTATGACATCGCATATACCATGATCCTTACAATATATTGATTGATATTAATTTATTGTTAATCACTATTCATAATATACGCAGATAGATAAAAATTAACAATCTACTTTAAGTTGCACTTGATTTGGTCTAGTATTTCTAATGATTCTTCGGCCGTTGACCTCTATATTTAATAAATAGGCATACAATGTTCTAGCTTTTGAATTATTATGAAATATCTGATTGACGAGACCGAGTTGATTGCATATAATACCACGACTTACATTGTTGATATTTAAACTATGTAGAATATTTAACATTTGTGGAAGAAACATTTTAACACATTCCGATACATTGGAGGGAATAAACCATTCTATTTTCCGTAAGCCATATGGTATTCACAGATCTAATAGTCACTTATATGGCAGAAAGTGCATGGAGGTTAGACATCATTTCAGTCAATTCATATTATTTCAGACAATGTCAATATCAAATTAAAAAACAAATGAGATTCAAAAAATTGCTAGAAAATAAAAACACAGAAATAAACAATACACAACTTAGCAAATTTCTGCCAAGCAAACTATGTAGACCTACAATATGAAAAAAAAAATGTAGCTCAAAATCATTAATGGATAAAAATGACGTCAAATACCTATTTGTATTTTTAGTGTCGTGCACATTTTGAACATTTGCGCAAATTGTTATTTTCAAGGCGATATTTCTGTACCATTTAGCAGGGAGTTGTTTTATTTTCTCCATGGTATAATCAGCAAGCTTTTTTCCCATTAAAGAAAACGTGTGCACCACTCCATATACACCCCATTGAATTTTATTTTGAGCAAAATACTTAAAGATAGCCTAGATAGTAAAATTTAGCACAGAACAGAAATACGGGTAGCGCCCATTGAAAGATTTTCTTAGTAAGCGTTTGGTGAGTTTCCTAAGGAAATTATTACATAGACTTTATTAGCCAATTTAAGCGTCTATAAAGAATATAGGAAAGTGACTACTCGGTCTGTTACTTGACGACAGGGACGTATCCAGGGATAGCCGTGGGAGCCGCG
>NW_022688700.1:0-1007 GCF_011630105.1 Anneissia japonica | reverse complement strand
TTTATCACTGGGGGCCATTTTTAACTACTTTGTCTTTTGGGGCCATTTTTACCATACACCCTATAGACCTATCCAAGAAGAATGGCGCCCTCTGTTGTCGACGCCATTACTGGGGAGTCCTTGGGGAGTCCCGAATCATGGCAATGCGGTGTGATGTGTTTATAAACAAAGTACCATTGAGAAATCCAGCTTTTTATCTTGCAGCTGAGTAATGCCGTCACAGTCCAACCAAAAGTTTATCGAAGTTAAAAGATAAGTATATTATTATGTGTATTTAAAACAGAATAAAGATGCGACTTAGAAACTGGAGGAGGATCTAGGCTAGGCCTACTTACTCCTCTTCTTTTGGCAGGTCCAATGCGATTTGTCAAGCGCTTCGGTGTATTATCCGCGCAGCAGATAACCAATTTATTATGGCCTAGCTTAGAAGATTGCTCAGTCAGTGTCAGTAGGCTACTGGATAACATGACAACGACGTCTGTTTCCTATGTAGGCTATCTGCTAATTTGTCATCTGCTATTACTGTATTTTAAACAGACCATAAAAATGATATAAATATTATTTAATAAATGCTATTATTACCCCTAAGGCCTAGTATTACTACTAGCCGAGTCCTATTAGGCCAACTACAACACTCTAAACCAAGGCCATGCTATATCTTAGTATTTAGCCCAACAATTTTGGTGAAATGTTTTAAACGTAATTTTGAAGTAGGCCTATGTAGAAAGATGATATTCAAGAATGACCGAGACTGAATTTCAAAGGCAAGAATTTGACTTGAAAAAGTGGACCTCCCTATATGTCAACATGCATCTTCTTGATTTTGTATTTATTATCACACTACAGTATTTTGTGCATCTGTATAATAATTGCATTAGGATTTAGGCCAATGTTAATGATAAACATTTTTTTTTTCCAGTTATGTCAACTATTTCATTAATGCACCAGCTTGTGATGAACAACCAAATGCAAACTATCAAAGCACAGTGGAAGACCAAAATTACCCG
>NW_022688699.1:0-542 GCF_011630105.1 Anneissia japonica | reverse complement strand
TTGGAATTGGAAAAAAGTACATATTGGATTGGAGTTGAATAGCTTGGTGGTTAAGATGCTTGCCGTCTAATACCAGGGTTCAACTCCAGTGATCGCAGAATTTGCTCTTATGACTAAAACAACTCCACTCCTATAAAGACATAATTTAATTATATTATTTCATAAAGAAGGATGAATTTTTTTCTTCCTGTGGCGAGATATTGCCCAGTCTTTTTCCAAAGATTGTACTGCGTTCTTTAACATGCACATGGATCATACACTGCACACAGGACAAATGGCATAAACGCCTCATCTGAAAGATGGTGTGCTGCTATGAAACTTCCATTTTAGCCCTCGTGGAGAGCCACGATGGGAACTGAACCGGGGACCAAGGTGAAGACTTCCAAGGTTCAACAGCATACACACTGCTACTACCAGTTCAGCCGACTAAGCTAAGATGCTCTCTCCGTTGAAATATTACAATCTCCACCAGGGCCGGAAAATGTGCACGACCGGTAACTCCAGAGGCATTTTTAGAAAAAAAGTTTCTTTTTTTTTCTTAC
>NW_022688698.1:0-566 GCF_011630105.1 Anneissia japonica | reverse complement strand
CCTATGGCCTATATTCATCAGTATTTCTATGAATTGTGTTATATAAAAAATATCCAAGGCAGAAGCCGTGACTGAAGCAATTTTTAACTATACATAAATAATGTAATAACAATGTTTCATGATTAACAACTGACTTTAATCCTTATGGTAAGTCATGTTACAGTTTTCAATTATTTTTTTTCCCTAGAGATTGGAGTGTATTGCAAGGTGGCTGGAATTAGTGAGGAACATTTCTTAGAAGGCAGGAAGCTTCCAACTCTAAATTCACTTCCGAATGGCTTGGTTCTAGAGCTGCATGAACACCTTGTAGTCAAGTTAGACTACTCTCTTAAACACCTTAGCAGTATTGTTTTGTCATTAGTGGGAAGAAACGATGTTAAAGTGAACTCCACTGTGTCAACCATATGGCGATTATTAGAAGCAAACCGAAAAAAAAGAAAGAGAAAAACAGCTAAACCACAGGAACTGACTGCATTCTTGGATGATACTTTCAAAATTGCAAGAAAAAAAGAGGAAGCTCTTCAAGATACACCACGAAAGAAAAAGATGAGGCAAGAACTTGACTT
>NW_022688697.1:0-1499 GCF_011630105.1 Anneissia japonica | reverse complement strand
ACTGGCTCGTGTGGGAATCGAACACATAACCTCCAGATTTGCTATCATTATTCACCATCAACTAAACTGCCTTAAAAAAATTTAAAAAAAAACTGGCTCGTGTGGGAATCGAACCCACAACCTTCAAAAAAATTATAAAAACATTTAAAAAACTTGCCCCGTGTGGGAATCGAACCCACGATCGCCGAGTTTACTACTCCTGATCCAGCATGACTAAACGGAGGGAAGTAAACCGCGGCCCCTAAACCATAAATGCGATAAACCTAGTACCACACCAAGTACCAGTTAGTCAACTCTAATCCTACTAGAAAAAATTCTTCGTATACATACACTGCAGGTTAATATTACGCATGGTCATGGTGTCAAAAAAAATGGGCCGTGGGCCAAGAGGGTTTATTTTTTGTCTAAAAATGTATAATTAAATTTATAATCGATTTATGATTGTTACCATCTCCATAACTTACACACTTTTTTTTAAATAGACAAAAATGTTGGAAAAATTAATTATGCAAATTAGAAAAAATAGACCAATCATGTTACGGGATTAAATGTATTGTGCTCGTTGATGACGTCGCGAATTGTGAAATAACAACAAACAACAACCTTTCATGTCCCAGCCTGGGAACCAGTCAATTCGAGTGGATGCCACTTTGAGCGAAGGCCAATTCGAGCGAATTCGAGCGGATTTTTTTTCGAGCGGATGCTAGTTCGAGTGGAAGAAGATCCACTTGTGCGAACAACAACCTGTGTGAGTTATATACGAATTTCTATTATTTCTATTTTTGAGCTAACAATTTGCTCAAACTTCGCCTGGGAGGCAGGGGAAAGACCCAGTCGGTTCCGGGGGAGACGTGCAAGACGCCTATAGCCTTATGTATAGCAAGTCGTATTTAATGGATTTTTAGGTTAACAAATAATAAAGTTCTAATATTTGTTCTGAATGTATATGGTAAGTGAATCCTATTGGGAATAGGAATTTCCTTTATAGCCTGCCATCTCTATCTTAAAGTAAATAAATAAATAAACAAACGAACATACCCACATTCATAAAAATAATGATATATCTTTAATTATACTAACTTAGTCAATGCTATCCTTTCCACAAGTTAAAAAAAAAACAGTGGGTTTTGAACTTTAGAAGAAAATTGGTACGATGTCATTATGACTGTACTGTTGATACTTGTCACAGGGGCGAATCCAACATTTTTCAAAGGGGGAGGAGGCACACACAACAGTTCCAGAATAGATAAATGAGTAGCACATAACATTAATATGCATTGACATTTTTAAAATAGTGGCAAAACCGCCCCTGTCTCACACTACTACACCATTCATTTGTGCACCTTCTGACACACCTACATACGTAAAAATAATTGAAATTCCTATGGTGATTAACAATTACACAATTAAATTTGCTCCCATTTAAAAATATAGGCCTAAATCGTAAATCTACAAATACAATTACAAAATTATATAATTCAATTACAAATATAGTTTGC
>NW_022688696.1:0-750 GCF_011630105.1 Anneissia japonica | reverse complement strand
CGACGAATTCGATTTCGGCGAATTCCGGTGTCGATAAATGATCTTTCGGTCAAACGTCCGTCGGCGAACTGGCATTCGGTGCTTGGTTCTTCACAAAAAAAAAAAAAAAAAAAAAAAAAAAAAAATCGCGGCCGCTGTGCTTTATGGTCTATGTGCACTGTAAAGTACCTTTCGGAAAATAGTATTGGATTGTCTCCTGGTATACAGCCCAATCAACACCAGAAGGACACACTGTAAATACGTTTTCTTTAAACTTGGGTTATTCTTGGTGTTTACACCGAATAAATCCATCCATCCATCCAAGAAGTTTATTAAATGACACATGCATGATTTCGTTTGAATACACCGCGATGCATTTTATTTCCAAAGATACAATTTGTAAAATATATTCTGCAAAACGTTAGTGTTCAATATTGCGTCCCAATGATTGCGTTATCGATGAATAAATACCGTCTTCTATGGACTTTGTCCCCTCTTTGCATGTCTAAAGGGTGTTTTCGGATTTTCACTGACACTCCCCCTCACTATAGGCACCATCAACACTCCTGCTTTTTACAAAGGTAAGATAGACCTCCCATTTTCAAAACCGCTCTGCTCAAAAATATTTAGATATAGGCTTATAATTTGGTAATTCAATTCATGATTTCTTTTGAATACACCGCGATGCATTTTATTTCCAAAGATCCAATTTGTAAAATATATTCTGCAAAACGTTAGTGTTCAATATTGCGTCCCAATGATTGCGTTATC
>NW_022688695.1:0-1014 GCF_011630105.1 Anneissia japonica | reverse complement strand
TTTATGTTGGAAGTCACGTTAGGTCAGCTTCTCAAAACTGGAGGTATTAGTGCATGGGACATTTTCCCGTTGCTCAAAGGTAAGATTACTTTGACACCAGTGTCAATAAAAAATAAAATAGTTACAGTATAATCAACCGGTGAAATATAGTATAATACCATATATGATGTCTTCTTGGATAGATTAAGTACAGTATACAGTATTGATGGAATACTTTATTCGTGAAATGATACCAAGATATAAAAAAAACATAATTCATTTAAATATAAATAGTAAATATATTGTAATGTCAAAAAATAATCACATTAACGAATAAGCATGTCGGTAAAAAGATAAAAAGAAGAATGTAGGCATATATATCTCGTCACTATGAATAATGTTGGGGATTTTCATCTATTAAAATATAGATCAGTTATAGAAAAACTTAAAGCGTTTTTTCTTTTTTTCACCCACAGGTGTTGGTTTTGCAGCAACAACAATTTCAGCTATGTTGAATATATATTACATTATTATTGTATCATGGTCTCTGTTCTACCTCTTCGCCTCCTTCCAAAGTGAACTGCCATGGGGAACATGTGATAACACGTGGAATGATATATATTGCAACGACATACGACTCCAGAATGATACCCGCGGCACTGGGTATTTTAAAGCAACGAATGGTTCCTTATATCCAACCAGTGTTGGAGAATCACCCGCACAGCAGTACTGGGAGTAAGTATTTAATATTAAGTAATCACTTTCTTCTTGTAGAGCTCTCCTTTCTCCCATTGCTGGATCGCCACTGAACTCATGGGTTCACTCCCTTTACCCTTTCCTCTCTTTAACTCAAATTTGTCTCCCTCTTTTTCATTTTTCGACTTCACCGACGTGGGGGGAGGGGGGCACGCTCGTGGCCCCCGCTGGATCCGCGACTGTTAAACTACAAGAAGAAAGTGATTATTTAATGTATGTCAAAAATCAAGAAAACATCCAGATCAGCATAGCTAAGCCGTCTAGACTGAACAAGTAGCC
>NW_022688694.1:0-818 GCF_011630105.1 Anneissia japonica | reverse complement strand
ACAACTGCTTGCAATCACTATACCGTGAACACATAGTTTTCTGAACTTACACACAATCTATAACTATCTATAACATACAGCACTGGTAACACCTTGAAATGTTCTAAATCGATGGATAGTGGACAATCATCAGCTCAAGTTGCAATTGATAGAGAACACCACCTAGACCGCTAGAAAGCGTTAAAAGCAGTTTTGGAACCGTGGACGTCCCATAGATCTATTAAACAACTAGAGTTCTGACAAGATGGCGAAGAAATGCAGAGTTGTGTATGTGTACCATCCAAGATGGCCGCCGAAAGAAAGCGCCACCTTCAGGCTTACTATACATTATTACCATAAATAAGCCCTCTGACTGACTAATTATTTCATTAATGATAATTAGTATTAATAATAACAAATTATTAAACTATCGTAGCCAAAAAGAGGCCAAGTAGAGCATCTTATTCAAAAATTTAAAAAATTAAAATCGTGTACATTACACCTATACACCGCAACGCTCGAGTTTCTAATAACGGGTAACTAGCTGTACTGAACTTTCTGTGTAAATTGAGGGCGCCATTGAAAATGATAGGGCTTAGGCGAAATTTGATTGGCTGAATCTATGGCAGCCATCTTGAATGGTACATAAACACAGCTCTGCGTATATCGAACATCGAATACATTGCAGTTAGCGCTCTAGTATTATTATAATACCTCTATTAGGCGAGCAGATTATGGCCAAAAAGTCCTCTAAAAATCGTCGAGGTGGCAATAGAAGTACTACCGGCTAATTTTGATATTTTCTGAAAATATAGGTCTTGAGAAGTTCAGAACTCAAA
>NW_022688693.1:0-642 GCF_011630105.1 Anneissia japonica | reverse complement strand
AAGCTTTTCCAAATACAGTAGCACATAAACAAATAGTCAACTTTAAGTAAGTGTTTTATTTGTTTGTGTAACAATGTCATCATCTATACCTTAATTTGCAAACAAGGAAGAAAATAATATTTCTATAGCAAATTCAATCAGCAGGAAGTAGACAAAGAAAAATAGTAAGGTGTGTTATGAATTTACAAAATGTGTCCTGGAGTTAGAAAATAGAGTTAGGAATTTACTGTATTGTTAACATTGTGTGAACTACTACGCTACTGCATGTTGTACAAACAATACAGATTACTATAGTTTCCTATGGGAAATGAATACAAAGTTCCCACATAAATCAGTATGCGAGATCAGCTTGGTTAGATGTCAAATCATTTAAGAATTTAATATTTCATTTTGGCCAATGATATTAATACAGTTAGGTGCTGACAAACCTGAGATAAGTCACAAATACAAAATGAAATATTAAAATTGTACAGTCATTTGTTTTTGTGTATTTTTTTATTTCATATTGAAGAATCGGCAAGCTAAATATCTTATTTGAGGCCTACTGTACTTAATGAAAAGTGCCCAATAAAATTTATAAAACTAGAAATTGCAAATTGCAAGTGAAGTGCTGCGAAGTAAAACTGCATAAAATGTTCTTCG
>NW_022688692.1:0-1631 GCF_011630105.1 Anneissia japonica | reverse complement strand
ATTTTAGCATAATATAAAAATATGTATGATTGAATAACGTACCCTCAGTTGTCACTAACGTTGTCAGTGGTAGAGTCGTAGGAACTGAAAGGTATAAACAAATGTGATTCACTGCTTATAGAAAAATTAAACAGCGGCTAATCTCTTATAACATAACACAAAGGCGTAAATCAATGAAAATCGAAATTATTACTTGTTATTGATGACTTTTAGCATATATAACCTAATATTAAGTTAAGAACGTACCCTCAGTTGTCACTGATGTAGTGAGCGCTAGTGTTGTAGGTTCTAAGAAGTGTAGGTAATTGGATTTAATGCATGTGAAATTATTAAACAATAGCTCATGTAATATAACACATTTCATAGCAATATAATAATGTAATCAAAACATTTAGTTATTATTAATAAATTTAAGCATATACAAAATTAAATACGTACCCTCAGTTGTCACTGACGTTGTCGGCTGTAGTGTTGTAGGTACTGAGAATATAAAAAGAAATTACTTAGTATGTATGTAAATTAAAAATCAGTAACTAATTTATTGTAAAATATTTCAAAGAATATAACAATGACGTTCAAAAACATTTAGTTATTATTAATAATTTTAATATAATATAGGCATATTCATCAATTAATAACGTACCCTCAGTTGTCACTGACGTTGTCGGCGGCAGAGTCGTATGTGCTGAAAGGTATAAATTAATGTGAATCACTACTTATATAAAAATCAAACTGTAGCTAATTTCTTACAACATAACTCAAAGGTATAAATCAATGAAAATCAAAATTTTCGGTTGTTATTGATACAGTTTAGCATTTATAACATAATAATAAGTTAAGAGCGTACCCTCAGTTGTCACCGATGTAGTGGGCGATAGTGTTGTAGGTGCTGAAAAGTGTAAAAAATGGGATTTACTGCATAGTAGTGTTGTAGATTATAATTGTTGTAGATCAAATTTATCTTTACAGATTCGAAAGATATATAACAATGAAGTTCGAAACACATAGTTATTATTGAATAAATTTTATTAAATATAATGTATTAATGAATTAATTATGTAACCTCAGATTTCATTGATGTTGTCGGCAGTAGTGTTGTAGATTCTGGGTTGTATGGAAAAAAATTATTTACTACGTATGTAATTAATAAACAGTAACTAATTTATTATAACATATTTTAAAGAATAGCTCATGTAATATAACACATTTCATAGCAATATAATAATGTAATCAAAACATTTAGTTATTATTAATAAAATATTATTATTAATAAGCATATACAACATTAAATACGTACCCTCAGTTGTCACTGACGTTGTCGGCTGTAGTGTTGTAGGTACTGAGAATATAAAAAGAAATTACTTAGTATGAATGTAAATGAAAAATCAGTAACTAATTTATTGTAAAATATTTCAAAGAATATAACAATGACGTTCAAAAACATTTAGTTATTATTAATAATTTTAATATAATATAGGCATATTCATCAATTAATAATGTACCCTCAGTTGTCACTGACGTTGTCGGCGGCAGAGTCGTATGTGCTGAAAGGTATAAATTAATGTGATTCACTACTTATAGAAAAATCAAACTGTAGCTAATTTCTTACAACATAACTCAAAGGTATAAAT
>NW_022688691.1:463062-516034 GCF_011630105.1 Anneissia japonica | reverse complement strand
ATAATAATATATTTTTAAAGGGTGATATGTGGGTTATAATTTAATTATTTATCACAAGAAACCCTATCTGGTAAAATGTGGAACGCATCGTCTATATGGATATTTTGACATAAAGGCATCATTGACCGTACTCAGTTTTGAATCACAATCATGGAGTCAATTTTACACCTTCAGTTAGTTTTCACATCTTCAGTTAGTGTCTTTCAAAAAGGGGTACCCTTATTCAAGTGTTACACATAATACTATTAGGTAAATAATTTTAGAAGTTGATGAGTTATGGTGGGTTATAATTAAATTATTAATCCCAAGAAACCCTTGTCTGTTACACCGTGGAACGCATCTTCTATATGGATATTTTGACATAAAGACACCCTTGACCGTATCTAAGGAACACACTAATAATTAGACTGCAATTGTAGATAAAACAAGATGTACTTGAAAAGATTTCAGAATTACCAGTCTTAAATATCCTAAGGAGGATAGGAAAAACCGTGAATAATAACGGTACTTCCCTGGATCAGAATTTTTGGAACGACACCATACGGGAGCCAATAAAAGTCTAAAAGGGCAGATAAGAAGTAATGGTCCAGCTTCACTCTTAATTTTAATTATTCATAGTAGTTTATCTTCATTTTTCAAGGAATTTGTATGATAACAGAATATCTGATCTAGGTCTTGATGTCTTCAGAGGTTTGACAAGTCTTCGAGAGTTGTAAGTGACAACAAAAAAAATGTATGAAACATATTACAGTTATACTGCCGTGATTCGGAAAAACGCATTATATCCATTGTTGAGAATTTTTAGATTTTTGGCTTAGGGGCATTCTATGGATGTAATCTATCATGTGAATTGATCATATACCCCAAAAAATGTTTATAAATATGAAATTAATATGAGAGTTACACGTTATATCCATCCACCAAAGCAAAAAAATCCGGAACAGTGCATTATATCCACCAAGCATTGGAAAGTGAACAATCAACCAATCACAGAAGACAATGATGCATATTTAATTAGTTCCCTAGCTGGTGGAAGGGCATAATAGGACATAATACCAAGTTTGTTTTTGATCAGAGAGCAATTAATAAAAGAAGAAGCATTATTCTTCATCTTTTAAAGAATAAGAATGACCAAATTGTGACCATAATATAAATTTTAGTCTGTATATTAGTAATTATTATTATAACTAAGACCATTCAACAAAGAAAATAAAATACATACATATACACTTTAAAATGTTTTACTTAAGACTTTCCAATTAAGCCAATGCTTGGAATTTAGATATAATACCTATGCTAAATTTATATTTAAAATATTTAGCTATATTTAAATGAGTACACTTCCTTATAATTTAAGGAAACAGAACTTTATAAATGTAAGAGTTGAGTTGTTTTCTTGGAAAAATCTTAATTTTACGAATAAAACACAGTACCATGGAATTAGAAGGCAGAAGTCTTTACCACCACGTTACATTTCTACTGTAGTATTCTGAGTAATTGGCAATTACTGGAAAACCTATACTCATTGATATATCGGTAATTTTTCTCGTTTTTTGTTTCTTTTAAGGTATTTGTCTAAGAACGAGATATCTGGTGTAACAAAAGGTGTCTTCAGTGATCTAACAAATCTTCGAACGTTGTAAGCGTAAATCCACTAAAATATCGGTTGTCGGGATTTTGATAGTCCATGTCCCAAACTAATAATAAGCAATTAGTAGAGCTCCGCATAGTACACTATAGGAACATTATTGTACGAAGAAAGAGATTTCTGAAATTTTTTTAATGCATTAAATGTAACCTAAGTATAATTAATTTCCGCTAGTCTACTAATTTCTTTATAAGTCAATCGCGGTCTTTTAATGTATACAGTATTAGTTTTAATTAACCAATTACTGTTTAGCAGTCATGGGTTGCTATAGTAATATGATCAGTATACTAAGTGCGTATTTACATTTAGCTGTGCGTATGTGACTTGTGCTCCTGCAGTACGCGTTTAACTACACATCAGCAGTCAACAGATAGGAGGAATAACTACGGTCTGCCCGCCAATTCGAGACCCTCCTCAAATACGGAGACCCAGTTTTCAAAGTACCAACTGACCACCTATCTTTAAACACTGAGCTTAACCTCTAATTATGAGACCCCTCTAATTCGAGACCGAGACCACATTTATGGACGGACCAAGTGACAAAATGACCGCCAATTCAAGACCACATTAAAAAATATAATCAAACAGATTAAAGGTTTTTTTAAACAATAAATACTCTTTAATTTGAGAAATTGAACTTCGAAATTATATCAAATGTATTTTCATAATTGATATATCCATTTAAATTAAGGTTTATTAAGTGTATTGTCTTCAAAACAGCTATTGTTTATAAATTTAGTTTTAGGCCACTGGCTGTCATAAAATATTCAGTAAATGTTTTACAACAATCAATCAACAATCTGTTTGCACCTATTGTTGAATCAGGTCCTGTGTTTCTGATTTCTTCTTTAGCCATTCAGTTGCTGCGCTATCCTTCGGCACCGTAGCCAAGGGGGAGGGGGAGGGAATTCCCCTGCTAAATGTCTAGTCCCCTGCTAAAATCAAAACTAAAAACTAAAATTATTATTTTATATTAACAAAAACAATTATTAGGGGAAAATATCGGGGAAATATAGTCAAGATGAAACACCTGACATAATGGTGTCATCCAAAGATTTGTAAGAAGTGTGTCATCTGAGTGTGTCCCTGTTGGTATTCGCTTTGATGTGAAAATAGTGGATCCAGCCATGTAGCCAAAAGGGGGGGGGGGGCAGGACCATTCAATTTTAGCTCCAACATAGCCTTAAAGAGGTGGGCGTGGCCCTTCAAGTACCTAGTCGTTTGTTTGTTCTTTCGTCCGTTCACTGAATTGTAGTTTTATATAGTCATAAGCTACACTGTACATTGAAAATGAAACTAATTAGGAAGTTTTGCAGCTGAGATGAACTTTAATAACCCACCCAGTTCTCTCATTTATCTTAGCTAATTTTTAACATGTAAGACACCATTTACAATGGCTATTATACAGCAATATTTAATAAATTATATTAAAAAAAACTAGGGCCTACTAAATGGAAACGTATTATTTGTCATGGCTAGCTGTCTTATTAAATGAGATAAAAAAAAAAAAAAAAACACTCTTTGCGCAGAAATTGTACAATCGTGACCCAGCTTGATGATTCTAAATTATTCTTTAATTATAAACTAACGAGATGATGACACGATGATAATGATAATGATAACAACAACGATGTTGATGTCAATGTCTTGAATTTTGTCACAGGAAATTTAAAAATATTGATTTACAATCTAATAAATGTATCCAGTAGACTAGATGCAAAACATGTCAGACCGATGCTAGTGTCCCTCCCCAACCAACATTCAGATGGTAATTAATACTTTACGTCGTTTTTATTCTAATGGGCTCTATTCTTTGCTAGCACATACAAATTCTAACATTGGATCACGTAAAATGAATACTTAAATACTGGTCTTAAATCAATAAATCCCAGACCATTTCTTTTAAGATACAGAAATATAATACTGTATGGTCCAGTTTTTTGGGGGTTTTTTTCATCCTTTATGCAACAAGCTTCTATGAAGTTTTGTTTAGTATTATTACTAGTAGTAGTACTACTACTACTAATACTAAAACTACTAATACCACTAATAATAATAATAATAATAATAATAATAATAATAATGATAATAATAATAATAATAAGTCTTGATAAATAATTAGTTTTGTTTAGTATTACTACTACTACTACTGATGATGGTGACGATGATGCTGCTGATGATGATGATGATAATAATAATAATAACAATAATGATGACGATGATGACAGTGATATTGATAATAGATAATAATTTTAATAAAATTAAATGTGAAGAAAATTTTGATAAGGGCGAAAAAGGAATCTGTAATTTGTCCAAAGACTATAATTTTTATAATAAGCGTGCGGTAGTAAGCTATAGTTAGGCCTAAGTTGTTTTGGATATGACCATGAGTGGAGATCAGGGGGTGGGGGGGCTTGAAGTAGGTAAAGTGCAGCGAATACATCAAAGACAATGTTTTCAGGTTTAATTTTCTATACACCATCACACGGATTATTTAGATCTTTGGTTGCCGAAAATCGCTGATAAGGATGGTGTCTTCAATGGCTTGACAAGCCTCCAATCGTTGAAAGTGACAATGCACAAGTTAAATATCATCTGCTTTACAATAAAATATGTATCGCTTGATATTTCATTGTTTATGTCAAAATTAACAATCGTCGATAACGAACAACAATCACAGACAAAAGATCAAATAATCATAGGCCTACCAATAAAATCAGTCATGAAGAACAAAATGACCAGATGGAACTATACTCGAAAACCTCGTGTTTATTTTAAGTTAGGATTGCCAATATCAAATATAGAATATATCCTATGTGTCAATCGCTATTGCAACATCTGCATTGGCTATGCACACAGGCATGTTGTGGTATTAAGAGATGAGTTGTTTTTTTAGAAAACTCCTGGTGTTACGAATAAAACACACTATGGAATTAGAAGGTAGACGTCTTTACCACCACGTTACAT
Source organism: Anneissia japonica (assembly GCF_011630105.1). Taxonomy (NCBI): domain Eukaryota; kingdom Metazoa; phylum Echinodermata; class Crinoidea; order Comatulida; family Comatulidae; genus Anneissia; species Anneissia japonica. The sequence goes on along the minus strand of NW_022688691.1, from coordinate 511,419 downwards.
TTCTACTGTAGTATTTTGAATATTATATTGGCAATTACTGGAAAACTAATATACACTCAGTGATATATTTTACTTTCTCTCGTATACACGTACCGTAATGTCTTATTTATAGACCAAGTCCGTTATGATGAATAATGATTAGAGTTGATATTTTTAGTCTTGAGAACAAATTCAGGTGCGAATTGGATTTAAAGTATAAACAAGTGTAGGCTTAACTCTTTTCTTGTGTTAATGGTTTATTATTTTAAATATTAATAATCGTATTGTATATTCTCATTTATTTTTAAAGGAATTTACGTAGTAACAAATTAACTTATCTGAAACAAGGTGTATTCAATGGTTTGAAAAATCTTGAAACGTTGTAAGTGACAATCGTCTAATAATCTCTAATAATCTGTTTTTGAACATTAATTAAGGTATTTGTCTGACTAATCAAATGTAGAATTTGTTCTTGCATATCAATCAATTACAAACCACTCCTTAAATTCACGTATTATCGACAATACTCCATATGAGTTATCGATAACTAACACATTTACCAATTGTGATTGATCACATGACGAGTATAATTTAGAGATTATGACAATCAGACATTATCATTTTCATACAAAGAATATATGACTTTACAAATGATTAATTTCACACCATTTACCATTTTCACAAATTACCTATTTATTTTATATAAAATTAAATACATGTATGTATTATATAATTATGTATGTATAAGAATTATCATTTTACGTTGGTTACATACTGATTACAGCTCTAGTGTCAGTTACAAACAATATCAGTTACCAAAATAATTGTTCACAAAACAATGTGACTTCTTAATGATTTTTTCCCTAGTAGATATGATTTGATAGTTTTTATTTGATTATTATTATATTCAGAAATCTGGAAAATAATGAGCTAAGGACCTACAATCCTGATATATTTGATGGACTCACTTCCCTTAAAACTTTGTAAGTTCTTACTATAAGTACTACGGTTATCCTCTACTACAACTAACACAATCAAATTTCTTATAATAATACTACCATCAACAACAACAAACATAATGATGATGATATATTTGTTCAATGTATCACACAGATTATCGGATGAGTTCAGCATCTGCTGCATTATGAAACGTGTTCCCTACTGCCGTCCGACTACTGATCAATTTTCATCTTGTAAAGATCTCTTGAAGAGGGAAGCTTTGCGGATCCTGATGATGATTCTTGGAATTACTGCCCTCATCGGCAACTTAGCTGTTATTATATTGCGACTTTAATGTCCAATCCATACTCATCACTAATCTTGCAGTATCTGATTTACTGATGGCGGTTTACATGATAATCATAGCAGGAGTGGATCTTTACTACAGGGGGGTGTACGCGACGTTTGCAGAGGCTTGGAAAACCAGTTTCCTTTGCAGTTTCGCCGGCTCTATCGCCACATTATCCAGCGAATGTTCGGTTTTCATCTTGATGCTTATGAGTGTTGATCGTGCAATTATGATAGTTTATCCGTACAGTAGCATTCGACTCAATCGCAAAAATTGCATTAAAATTGTCGGTATTGCTTGGTTGGTCGTTATTTTTATCAGTTTCCTCCCAATGTTCAACCATATAAGCTTCATCAACATACCGTACTTCGGAAGTAACTACTATGGACGGCAAAGTGTTTGCCTGGCACTACCGCTAGCGAGAGACCGATTACCAGGCTGGGAATACGCCATATCGATTTTTATCGCCTTCAATCTCTTTGGATTTGTCGTCATCGCAGTGAGTTATATTTCAATTTACATATGCGTAAAGAGAAGAGCATCGAGGGTTAAAAGAAGTCGGAGGCGCGCAAAGGAGATTAAGATGGCAACCAAGATGGCAATGATCGTCCTAACTGATTTCTGTTGCTGGTTTCCGATTATCTTGATGGGAATTGGATCCGAAGTTGGTGCATGGAAGCTCCCAGCCGACATATATGCCTGGTCAGCGACCTTTATTTTACCTATTAACTCCTCTCTCAACCCATATCTTTATACAATCGCTTATAAGTGTGACAACAAGAAAAAGTCACCGACACAGGTGCAGGTCGCGATTGAAATGCGTTCAGTCCGGTCCAGACCTTTGCCACCGTAGGGCCGTTGGCGTCCAATCTGTTGCCAACTGGTGCCATGGCACTCGTGTTATCTCGCTCTTTGCCACCCGGTCACTTACTGATCCTTGCCATCCAATCAACATTCTGTAAACTAGGGTCATGTCCTAAACTCTGGACGCCTATTACAGTCTGACATTTTCAAAGTTGCTAAAATGTATCGCTCTTTTTATCTTGCAGTCGAATAATCAACAAATATACAAGCAAAATAATTAAAAACAAATTAAAAAACAAATTTGGCATCAAATTGCGTTTTCTATTAACTTAAGAATTGAAACTCTCCGCCCTTTGCAAAATTTACAAAAATAATCAAAACAAAGTAAAATGATCCTTCCCAGTGATTGAAGTAATGATACTGAATGTTTTGTATAATATATCACGTAAATATATTGACTTTGAGCTCGAACGATCCCTTCGCTTTTTCAACTCAACTCTATTAACTTAAAAATAATAACATTTTAAAAGACATCAATTTTGCTCACTTTTTAAATGAAAAACCTTAAGCTCTTGATGTGTATTAAACACAATCCTCAGTTATATGTTTCCTTTTTAAAGTATGGGAGGGTTGTTGGCCGTTCCCAAAATCTAGAGATGTCATTTCTCATCTCAGCCTCGAACATAGGCTGAGGTAGATATAAAGTCTTACTCCTGTTCCCAATTTTTCAAAAACAGATGTAACCGGATTTCAAATGATCTTCAATTTTACAATTAAATTTTGGAAAACACTACCATCTAACTCATCAGTACGGTGGATGGAATGCAGTTAAATATATGACAAGTTTATGGAACCCAGTCATGAATGTTTGTGGAATATTGCTAGTCTAAATTTCCGCCCAGAATGTTGCCCTCTGGCTGGCACACTGTCACTTGACCCGAGCGTTTGTACTCTGCGTCTGTTCGAGACTCGGCCCCATTCATGACTGATTTATTGTTTGAAAAATAGCTTTTATTTAGGACTGAGCTACACTGTAAATTAAACGTATTTTTTTTGCAGCTTGGGTGCACATTTTAAAAGCACACAATCATTAAATGATTGCTCCTTTATCTATGGTCTTTTATAATATAAGACATGACTTTTTGACTACCTGCGCTTTACGAAATTATATAAAACAATTACATTCGCCAAGTTTCAAACTTATTCTTTGCAGTATGATGGCTGCTGTGTTATGATTATTATGTAAATTGTTGTTATTCATTAATATTTTCGAAGTCTTGTTGTTGTAGCCTATGTAGATATGTAACGGTAATTAACCTTAGTAGTCTCATTAAGTGTAGTTTGAGTAATAACATTGTCATAGCGCCACTGAACATTGTATCCTGACCTGGATATTGGCGCTATAAATCCATGATTGAATGATTGATTGTTTGAATCATTGATAGTATGATTGATTGATTATCTTAGCTTATTTATTCTATGTTTAAGAATACTAATTTGTGTCAATTTGTGAAATAAAAAAAAATTATATAGCTATATTGTTGTCACCTAGTATGGTAATTTTAGTAGGGCATTCATTCGTCACTTTAATGGCCTAGGAGATTAGTAATAAAAATATGAATTACGATTTAATTATAAAGTAATGATGAATTATAATAGTGTTGTTGTATTGGTAGTGGTTTATTAGTAAAGCTGTTCGAAACGACCACAAAAGTAAGTTCCGTCGATAGCCATACGGCTACCACATGATGCAGCAATTACAGGCCTACTGGTACATTTAATTAGGCCGGGCCTACACGCAATTCTGTGGCGTTTGTTTTTTTGTTTTTGTTTTTTTTTTTTTTTACTTCACTCCGGGTTCGGAACAGTAGTATTAGACTCGTAGGTAATTAGATGTACGGTATCGACGGAACTCTTTTTACTAGACGAAAGTTACATCGTACAGAACTATAATACCGATTGAATTATTAATACAAGTATAATAATCGCTTGAGTCAACTTCATTGATTCAATATCACGTCCAACAATTATCTTGCTAATGATAACTGCATACCTGTTTCAATGTCATTATAATACGGTGCATTAATGTTCCAATTTTACATTTAAAATTTCAATGTATTGAGATTTTGTGAGATATATAGATATATATATATCACTTAGGCCAGGTATTACTTAATTTTATAAAACTTCATTTTTAAGTATAACGAGACACTCGACACATACTGCATTCTATATAAAGTGCACCGTTTATATATTTGTTATTAACAATTTTAACAGTATAAATTTCGCTTGGAGTGTCATTAATGTCTATTGAAATTATCTCGTACAGAATTTTTTATGTGAACTTTGTGGCATGCATTATATATATATATATTATTGTAGTTTAAGTTTCTGCAATTTTAACGTTTAATTGGACAATGTAAAACATGTTAAGGATCCACCTGCTATGTTTTATCCTGTATGAATATGTTTGAAATTCATTTTTTTGATGAATCTGAGTGCATGGCCTTGGCCAGTTTTACGACTGTGATGAGAATGGAGTCATTTGTACGTGGCCATCATGCTGAAAAGCAAAAACGAGAAACATCTTTTGCCTTTATCATCGACTAGTATTTAAAACTTACTCGAGATAAATATGTGTGTACGGTTTATATTACTATTTTTTATTTATTTATTTTTTTTAACGTTTAATATATACCGTAATCTATCTTTTGTAGCTGCACATTTTGATTGTTTATTTCAATTTAAATCGTTTAATGTAATTGGTAAAGCCAAACACGCATAAGCATAATTTATTTAGCACAAGGGTGGCGCTACTGAAGAGGGGCGGGTCTAGGGCTGTCCCTTCCCACATTTGGCGAGAAAACAAAATTCGTCGGGGTGTTGGCCCTCCGTCGTAGACTTCGACCCCCCCCCCCTCCGTCAGGTAGATTTTGGCGCCACCCCTGATTCAGCAAGTTAAAAAATATCAACGCAACTCAGAGCCCACTACAAGAACGGCATAATCGTAGACAAAATAAATGGCTTCATTTATGATGTCTATTTTACTGATATGTAAGCTAAACGAGAATAAATCGTTGAATTTATACCCAAATATCCCACCATGAATGTTGTGTATTGTTGGGAGAAAGTAACTACGAATAGAGAAAGTGAGGCCATATTAACTTAACTTTTCGACTTTATTAAATTAGCAGAATAAACCCAACCATTTTAATATTACGATGTGAGTTTCCGTCAGGAAATATGTTTTGCCCTACATGACGTTCCATTTGCGATTTTTTTTTTCGCTAGTATTTAGGAACGTTCCGATTATTCGGTATGTTACGTCAGGTAGGGCAAAACATCACTTTTATGATATTTTCCTGACGCAAACTCACATCGTAGCATTTGCAATACCCGCTGCTATTTGGAGATCGGATTCAACACTAGTCATCAAGCACAAGCTCGGTAGACTAGTGGTTATGGCGCCAGGCTAGTTGTTTGGAGCTCGTGGGTTCCCGAATCACTTGTGAACTTGTTTACTAGTATTTGGGAAGGTACTGAGTATTCGGTACGAAAATACGTTAGGTAGAGCAAAACATCACTTCTATCATTTTAATATTATAACATGGTGAATAAGGTGTATAAATGTTTACTTAAAGCATCGCCTATTTGAATAAAAATATCGCATTATAATGAGCAGCATTAAAGGTTAAGACATGGTCAATGGCTGTGCGCTTGTATATAGCGCAATATAACATTCACCTCAGCGCTTTGCAGGAAAACAGAAACGCACAAAACAAAAATAAGAATGACTTAAGCGGCGCACAGTGGGCTAGACTAGGTTCAAAGTGTGTCAAAGGCCAATAAAACAAATACTCTTTTCAATAAGTATTGTTAAATATATATAACGTTAACAAAATACTTGATATTTGATAAAACGAATGTTGATGATGGTTTGAATGGAAGGGTGTGCGTATCTGGAACTACCAGTGAAGAATTTCGAATACGTCCACGCTGTAAAACATGGTTGCGTAATCACCAACGTTGTTTACATTGTATCTAAATACAAAATTTGAATGATAACCTATTGGATCAAGGAGTTTACATCAGAGCACGTACAGATGAAAAACATGTTCAGTTTATTTGAATTTTGGATCCTATCTCCAAAAAAGTCGGCAAACACTTCAGTGTGATCGTCTGTTGGTCAGCTTTTGAAGCAGGGATGGCGCCCCCCCCCCCCCCCCCCCCCTCGTCGAGGAGAAAAAAAAACCACTATTCGTTGAGGAGAAAAAAAAATATTTTCTACATTATTATGTAGACTCTAAAACCGATTAAATAAGCCTTTAAAACCCCTAATTTTTAAAAATATTTAATTGAAGGCTAGTTATGCTAAGCCTTGTTTCAGGGGTGGCGCCAGGATTTGGCCGACGTCTCCGACGAGGGGGCCGATGACCTGACGAGGGGTCAGATTTCCCCGACGAAAGCAAAGTGGGCTTGGTCGAGCTTCGACTAAAAGGGTTCGAAAGTGGTCCTGGGCCCCCGAAGATTTCGATAATTAAGGGGTTTCAAAGGCTTATTAATCGATTTTATAGTCTAATAATATGTAGAAAATGCATATAATTTGTTTTTCTCCCTGACGAATTGTGCTTTTTCTTCCCGATGGGAGGGGGCAGCTCTCACCGACGAGCTCTGGCCTCCCCCGCCCATCCCCGCTGGTGCCACCCCTGCCTTGTTTGTCCGATCTACCAACCTATACCTAGTTAGGTTAGCGTACCATTTTTATATTTTTTGTGTACATTTCTTAACAGAGGGGGATTCGTCCAAACCTCATGGTTGGGAGCTCTCTCTGAGGAGGCACCCTTGAAACCCCTAAATTGTGAAATGTTTCGGGGACTCCCCTGGACCACTTTCGAAACATTTTCAGCGAAGCCGGCCACGTCCATTCTACTCTCGCTTGGAAATACAATACAGTAAAACAATACATTGGTCACTACAGTATGCATCACAAGGAAGGGACGTTACTCGGCCGAACGCCCTCCTGAGGCGTAGCATTGTGTAATACAGTACAATGTTCCCAACGGTTATTTGGACCTGTTCAACCATGAAGCCTTCCTGGTCTAGTGGTTATGACGCGCGCCTTGTCAGCGAGAGGTCGCAGGTTCAAGTCCCGTCGGAGGCATTTTATTACACAATGACTTTTATAGGACTTAATTCGTTGAAAAGCTTCAGGGTGCCTACGATGTTCCATCATGTCCTTATTTAAACACTGTATATGTACCTTTGATGATTTATGTTATATTTATTCAACAGTATTAACGGCTAACTTCCTTCAATATTATATATATATATATATATATATATATATATATATATATATTTACATATTTATATATACATGTATATACATATGTGTGTATATATATGTGTATATACATGTATATACATGTATATATACATTGCCGTAATGAAGCTTTTACTTACTTGGATTCTTAATGTATTGTATATATTTTTATGTATTGTTTTTCTTTCGAGGGCCTCTTCAAGTCAGCTGTACTACTGTAGTGCAGCTGTTAGAGCTACCCTCGTGAAATAAAGTTGAAATAAAAATAAAAATAAAAATAAATATTATATATATGTGTGTGTATATTTTTTAATCAAAATTATTATTATAATACATCCATATGCGCAGTGCTATGCAGCATACTATGGTGTAGATATATATAGTTCATTGAAACAGCGACGATAAACATATATGAAAATTAGTTTATAGTTACGTTAATAATGCAAATTATAATACAATATATATATATATATGTATTATAATTTGCATTATAAATGTAACTATAAACAAATTATTATATAATTATGTTTATCGTCGCTATTTAAATGAACCGAAAAAATACTAATATCGCGTTTGAACAATTACTTTTTGATGCCAATTTTTGACCTGAAAAAATCGTTGCAGGATTCTTGTATGTATTAAAATATATTAATAAATTTTAGTTATAGGTCACAATGTTTATATCAATCTATTAATTAATAAGTAATTAACTAATTTATGATGTTAATAAAGATGTTAATAAACCATATATACGGCATTTCTACGGATATTCGTCACCTCGTGTGAACCACATTGAGCTCTGCTTACTAAAAATACGTAGTAATCGCGCGATATTATTAGCACTTGCTTTTGTTTTGTTTTGCACTTACATCCAGCATTACGCCCACTGAATTGTTTAAATGCTTAAATAATTAAAAGCATAAATTATGTAGTCTAAATTATCATAGAATTTACAATGAAACTAATATTCTATAAGATTATTTTTTAAAACAGAATAAAATATTTTATTGAAAAATATTTTATTGCATATACGTTATAGTTGATTTAATGTGCTGAATTATTATTAATGGTAGGCCTATATACCTATTATATATTTCTATAAAGTATCAACAAATATCTCATTAATCACACTATCGTAAATAGGCCTATTGAAATATTATTGAAACATTATTTATTCTTTATTACAGCATTATTCGAGCACCTCTATTATTATTAGTATTGTTTTATATATTATTTATCAACCAAAGTAACATTGAAAACATAAATTATGTTAATAAAATTATCAGAGAAAATAAACTTATAATTCATACGATTATTTTTTTAAAACATTAAAATAGATAACATATATATTTAAAAATCAGGTTTTGTAGAGACGCAAGTTGATTTAGTAGCCTATATGCTGATTTATCTCATTAATTAAACTATCGTAAAAAGGTCAGTTATAGTATTATTAAAGTATTATTATTCATTATTATAGTATTATTTGAGCTCTGTTATTATTATTATTAAAGTATTATTATCCATTATTATTATTCATTATTATTAATTTTATTATTAGGCCTATTGTTACTACTACTACTACTACTACTACTACTACTACTACTATTTTATTTATAATGTTTGTTGTTTATTTTTTGTTTTATGTAATGGGCCTAGACATATGTATATATTTAATAATTAGAAATAATTATAATTAATTGTAAAATATATATAATATAATGTTAACAATCATATAGGCTAGGCTAGACTTAACCAATTATTGATACCATAATCTATCTAAAAACATCAATTTGTTTAATTAAACAGCAGCTTTTCGACTGTGGCAGTGCCGATAGAAAACTGCAGTGTTTTTTGGCACTGGGGCAGTGCCGATAGAAAATCGGATTTTTTTTTTCGCACTGCCGCAAAGCCGATAGAAAAATAACAGCTTTTTCTGGCACTGTGGCAATGCCGATAGAAAACAACAACTTTTTCGCACTGCGGCACTGCCGATAGAAAACAGGCGAGCTTTTTTGGCACTCCGACAGTGCCGATATAAAACAGCAGTTTTTTTTTTCGCACTGCGGCAGTGCCGATAGCCTCAGCCAAAGGAACTATGCACCCCGGATAGGGACGTCACTCCACTAAGGCTCTACTGACCCTCATACCCCAACCATAATCAAACTATTGCATCACACGTTACTCCAATAAGGTCAGCTATGACCCCGCACACCCTAGTCCAAATCAATGCATCTTAGGGTCTAAGACCAGCATAGCCCCATCCCCAAAAGTATCGACAATGAAAGATCTATTACGAAGAATGAAAGATTAAATGAAGATTTAATACGCTGCCCGATACAAATTCCTCAAAGAATCTTACAATCAAGTTGGCAACAACCAACCAGCACGTTTGTTTGATCCCTTTTCAAAAATGTTAATAAAGCTCAAAACCGGCAAAATGGATCTAAACACGACTCGAACTAAAAATGTTTACAAATATTTTTTTTTTCTGATGTCTCTTTCAGCCTATCATTTTACATTTTTTAATGGTATCTCATGTTTTTTTTTTTTTTTAGTTTGATAATATCGAATCTCAATTTCTCTTTTTTCAATCAATAAGATCAAACCAGCTGCATCCAGGGTCGTTAAAGAACAAACTGCCAGCGGGATAGGTTGGTGGAGAGCAGAAACGTAACAAGCATTAACAAGAAGATATCTGAAGAAAAAAATGTGGATTTCGCAGATTTTCAGTTGTAAAAATACTACCCTGGCAAAGTGGCAAATAATTCATTTCGGGTATCTATGGAAAAACATTTGGGCCGGGGGGAACCATGCCCCCTGGCACCTCCTAGGATATCTGGTTCTTAGAAGTCTCATGCCTGCAAATTTGTCTAACTTGTGATGAACATCTGGGTGGCACTTTAAGCTTCCATTGTGTAGCCTAGTAATTGTGGTAATAATACACGAAATGATAATTTATATATATATAATTATTTATATTATTCATGTGATAATTTTGATGAATTTATATATAGAACTGTATATAGTTTTTTTAATGTAAAGCAATCAAATTCAGCCATTGTCTGCCGATTGCTAATCTAATACCGGAATAAAATAAATTTAAAAAAAAATAAAAAAAAATAATAATAATAATACAGTAATAACAATATTTCTGCCTCTTCAAATAAGCCTAGTTGTGACCTATGACCATGGCAATGACGTACTGTTAAGGCGTTCTGATTTGCTTCAAACTTGCAATGGGCTCAACTTAGGCCCCTACCTGTAGAAAAAAAAAATCGCCCACTCCCTCCCCCCCCCCACTCCCCTTCTTTTAGCTTGGGCTGGCAATTAGTCCAAAAAATGTGCATACTAAAATATAACGTCTTTCAACATATTTAGTATTGCCTACGGGTATCTGTATTTTGGTTTTTCTGCATTTTCACTTTTTCTTTTTTATGATTTTTTTTTTCAATTTTAACATCATTTCTCATTATGGCAATGAGGAAAAAAACCGTATAACTTTTTTTTTTAATTTATATTTTTCTAATTAGAGACCAAAGCTGCTAAAGGCCATGAAAACCCCGGTCCCAAAAGTGGTCTTTAATTGAAGGGAGACTGATTATATTGAATTAAATAATCATGGAGGTATAAAATTGGTTACTGTAATCATCCTGGTATATAATAAGCACTCTCTGTTTAGTAAAACCATTTCAGACATGGCCATCTACCGCCCTCTGTGTATAATCAAATCAATGACGGTTCTGTTCCGTAATCTGCGTCACTACTTGCTATGACCAAAATGATAATAAATTTTAAAATAACTACGTTTAAGTGATCAAATATCTTTAAAATATAAATTAGTTTAGATGGTTCATTTACGATCAATTTCTGTACTAAAGTCTTTATTAAAATTGACTAAAGTAAGCTCATATATCAATAGGGGTGGTGCACCCGGATATCACATGCTTTTGTTTGATAAATGAAAATACTACTACTACTGACTGTACTACCTACCACGACATAAATGTAAACAAGGAGCATATCGGTCAACTCTGTTTGTAATATGTGTGTGATGTTCATAGTTTCAGTCTAGTGTAATAAGCCTAGCTGCTACTGGTGCTTTATTGTTGAACGTATTTATTAGTAACGTGAATTCACAACACATTCAACTACAATTACGAAAAAAACCTTCTTGTGTTTGCTGAAATAATAAGCAGTTTGGGATTGAAAATGGAAGTGTCGTTTGCTGGCTGTGGCTTCCTCGGCGTGTACCACATTGGGGTTGCCAGTGCATTTAGACAATATGCTCCTCACCTCATACAAAAAGCCTGTGGGGCCTCTGCTGGTGCCTTAGCTGCTTGTATATTAACGTGTGATATGGAACTTGGTAAGTAATTTTTTTATTCATTTATTTATTTTTTATTTTATTTCTATTTTTTTTTTTACAAAACAAGCCGGAAAAATTTCATATGTGAAAACAAATAATGTTTTCTATAGCGGAAAATATGTTAACTCTATCAGCCTAGGCCTAGCCATTAGCTTACCCTAGTCTAGGTTTTAGGCCTTGTCTTCGGACAACCTCGACAGCCACCGCTAGGCCTATTCATTCGTGACCTTCATTGGTTAATTTAATTTTGAAGGTGTGTCTCAGCCTGCTCCAATGGCGGACTGTTTCAGTTACACGCCTATGTTGTGGCCTTTGTCTCTTTGTTTTGTTTTCCCTGGCCTCTTGTGTCTTAATTAAGACTTACATACATTGGCACTGTATTAATAAATTCTCATCTGAGGTTCAGATGCGAATTTCTTTTTCAAGACATTTGTGGAAAGACCATACACAACATATTTCAAACAAGTTCAGTTAATTTCTTTTGTAATAAGCTCAACCAGTTAATTGCTCAACCAATTACTCCATGTTTTGACAGAGAATAGAAGGCTTGTCCAGGCTATAGTATACAAAACAAATCATAAAAAAATAGTACTAGTAGCTGAAAAGTACTGGTATGAAAATAAATCTTTCTTGTATTGTGACAGATGGTTTTTTTGGTGTCATAGATCTGACTCATTTCTGTCAGTCATATCGGTGTGTCAAAATTAGCATGGTTTTTATCTTAATACCCTTTGTAAACTTGGATTATTTCTGGACATGAATCAGACTACACATTGCCTTAATATCTCTACTAATATAGCTGGATTGATCATTGCGGATGGTTTTTAGTGAAGTCCCGATGCCATGTTGGGGGCCTAAGTGACGTACCAGTTTAGATTTGTTTTTTGGTTTTTTTGCATTGTTTAAATTATTTTTAAAATAACGATTCTTGCAATACTTTTTAATAATAAATTTAAATAAACGTAATGATTATTTTTCAAATCATTTAACCACGGAACGCAAGTATTTATGCAGTTTAAAATAGCGCAAGGAAAGTTAAATTACGTAGTTAGTGATCAACGTCACTATAACAATGCGACTTTACCCGTGCTTTTAAATCTGCATTACAGTTCACATCATATCGTCTAGCGGTCACAGGGACCGGAGTTTGATTTGTCATACTGTACGACACCATCAGTGCCAGGAACACTGCACATAAGCACGAACATATATCATCATCATGTTAAGTTGGCCAGAAAATGAACCGTTAAACAAATAATGTTCGCATTCAGGCTTTATCTGCAATGATAATTTTTTATTTGCAAAGATTATAGTGTCAGTGGGCCAGCGATAAGTTATAAACTATTGATTCAAGTACAGTATGCTTGGCCAAGGACATAAATATGTCACTGATGTAAAATGTAGCCAATGATTGGGCTAGTAAAATAACCAATGGGTTAGTGGAACAGTAAACTAGCCCAGTGGGCTAGTCATTGAAGAAAGTTATAATCGAGCCCTGTTAATAATGTTGTGGTTTAATGCCAGGTGGCGCTGCACTGCGGCTGCCGCGGGTCAACGGGTGCCCATCCCAAATTTGCAATTTTAAGTTGAACGAGGACAAATGAAGAATTATTATTTATTTTTTAATGTAGACTGAAAAGAGTGAAAAATTCTTTCAAATATTAATACCAAAATACTTTTTTTTTTTAATAGTGTAGGTAAATCCTAAGTTAATAATCAAGAGTGAGTCTATTTTTAATCATTTTGTTAATTAAATTTTTGAATTATTAAATTTTTAATGCATCCGTAAATTTCCCATCTTATAGGTTCTATTACACAAGATGTTTTAAACATGGCAAGACGAGCTCGTTCTAGGACGCTAGGCCCCCTACACCCTAGCTTCAATATTCAACAAATCCTGAAGGATGGTCTCATTCGCGTACTTCCGTTTGATGCATACAAAAAAGTCTCGGGCAATATATTCATCTCACTCACTAGACTGTCTGACCGCAAGAATGTCATTATCTCAGAGTTCGACAGCAATGAAGACTTAATACAGGTTAGTGGCAAAAGGTCCTTATTGAAAGCCAATGTCATAAAATTTAATTCCTCTTTCCTTTTGTTAATAGAGGACTGACCATACAGTACCTACAATACACCAGGCACTGTACCTACTGAATCACCAAAGATCTTATAATGAACTAAAGATTGCGCACGCCGCAATTTTTCACGTACAGTTAAGAAAAAAGTATCAATTTACATCGCGCCCTTTTGCTCAATCAAGTATTATGAACATTAATGGCGTACCAACGGTATACTATCTTTGTTACCTTTGGAATGGAACTGAAAGATTTGCTATGTCACTCTGGAAGTAAGAAATTAAACTACAGTACAATAAGGTATAGAGTCGTACTGTATAGCAGCTAGACATGTAATCTGTCGGTAGGTAGGACTAAATGTAGAGCCCTATGGTAAGTCCAACCTCTCAAGTGTCATCCGTCATTTTTCTTTGAATTTTTAAAAACTTGATATTGCCTCTAGTTAAATTGTGATTATTCAGTCTAAAACTTTGTCCACACTATAAAATTTTGTGTGAGAAATTTGTGTGATTTGCCTATATATGGGCATGATGATGTCATTATACCCAAATATGGGCATATCACATTTATTTGTCACATAAAGTTTGATAGTGTACACACAGCTTCTTTTTTGTTTGACAGACTATTTGGGCAAATGTAGATTCTTTCTCAATTCTTTTTCACAGGTGTTGCTATGTAGTGCATTTATTCCCTTTTATTCTGGGATTATACCTCCATCGTACAAAGGGGTGGTAAGTTGGTATTATTATTGTTGATATCATAATTGAAGGACCTGACTATTTTAAAATAATAAGGAATTGGACATATTATTTGATTGGAGTATTGTGCTTGAACTCCAGTGAGGTTAAAGGTCGAGAGTTGAAGCACCTGGGCCTAATTTAACAATGGTATAAATTTTTTTATGACCATCTGGAAGAGTTCAAGTGCACATCTGGATTATGATATGTTTTTTTCTTTAAAATATAAAAATCTAAAAACACTTTAAAATTAAACCTGTGATATTTCATCAGGTTTGTCTAAATTTTACAAACAGAATTTTAGTTTAATACTATTAATTTGATTAAAAAAATTACTTTTCCAAATGGTATGATTTCAAGCAAATGTTCTATCTTCATTGTTCAACTATGAAGGGCATAGCTAACATTGAGCAAGATAGGATATTACGGCAATTAATATTTAAATGATATTGCCAAGTTGATGTCTTTTTTATATTATTTACCAAACATAATTACTCAAAGAGTTCCAAGCATTACTTTTACCCAGGTGTTATTTATATTGTGCATTTGTCCTCTTTGTCCTTCAACTAGGGTGTCAATGACACAGGTGTTTGTTTTTTTTTTGTATTATCTTTTTAAAAGTTTTTATTATTTTACAATATTTACATTAAATGTATAGGATAGATAGTATTTTTTTAATCACATTAATATTTATTTCTGAAATGTCCGAACATTCACCAGTGGTATTGAAGATACAAGATTATACAATTAACTGTATGACTCTGGGTGAAATAATGGTGGTGGGGCTACTCAGCCTTGAAGTTTTCTACCAAGTCTAAAGCTAATTTCATTGGCCTTCCACCCACCGTTATTAACCTACTTTTCCATCCTTAAAATGCACTATTCAGAGGCGGATCCAGAAATGTCCAAAAGGGGGGGGGGGCGGAAGGGGTCCGAAAGTTGGGCCGATTGAGACAACACTGTCGTAAGGAGTCTGGGGAATGCCCCCGCAAAATGTTTGTGTTCTAGACGCCCGAACATAACATTTGAGGCATTCTTGGCCATCATTTTTTTCTTTTTCTCTCTTTTTTCCTTTTTTTTTCTTTTTTTACCTCCCGAAAGGGGGAACCGGGGCCCCCCTAAATCCGCCCCTAAATCCGCCCCTGCTATTATTAGAGTTTACCAATGTTATCACCCACCCACCCTTAAAATAGCAATCACCCACTCTTAGTTCTCAACAGCTACAACCCTAAGACTTTTGCAAATTTAAAGAAAATTTGAAATGTACAGAATAATTTAATGTAATAATATTAAAAATGTTTGAAATATATTTAAAATACTCCACTACACTGTATCTTAAAAATACTGTACAATAAAGGAAAATGTACGCAAATTTGAAGTACTGTATTTAAAAACAACAAAAGTAAACAATTTGCATCAGGCACCAATTTTTAAACATCATGAAGAATTTTTGATTGGCTATGTGTACACTGTGTGTCCAAATAGTCACACTACTACTTTTACTTTTTTTTTAAACTCACACAGAATATTTTTTTGTTTTCGCTCTATAGAAATATGTCGATGGTGGAATAAGTGACAATCTGCCCTCTCTTGGAGATGACACTATCACTGTCTCGCCATTTTCCGGGGAAAGTGACATATGCCCACCCTCTGATGACTTTAGCAGCTATCTACAATTATCGCTATCCAACACGTATATACAGATCACCCCAAGTAATTTATATCGCCTGTCCAGGGCGCTCTTTCCTCCCGATCCAGAAATTTTGAGAAAGATGTGTGAGCAAGGATTTGATGACACTCTTAAATATCTACAGAAAAATAGTGAGTTAATGTATATTTATTATATTAGATAAATTTCACATTCTTATACATACCTTTTTTGAAAATTGAAATATCTTTATTTCATTCTAATTTACAAAAATAATTAAATGATAATTATCATTTAGTAATAATAATAATGATATCAAGCATTTGTAGTGCGTAGCGATAGTATCTGTTCCGAGGGAACGCTCATGGATAAATTTTATTAGATTGTATGTAGTTTTTTTAGATGTAAATGTTTTCATTTTTTCTCTGATTTTCTCATTTTTATAGTCGTATACATTTATTTTACAATACATTCTGTCCTTTTCATCAGTGAACTCATTTGTTTTTCCCAGCCCAATATTTTCCCTTTTCATTATTTTAACTTTATCTATCCATTTAATCCCCCTTTACATAATCCTCCTTACAAAAATCTTCCAAGTTTCCTTCCCCTTTTGATTTTAGTTTATACTCTCCCATATGAAATTTTGAAAAATTCTGAATGGCCTTTACTGTCACAATAAAAAATTGTAACCTTGTCCTCAGATTCAATGTCATGTGACATTGTTACTCAATAACCAAGTAAATCACATATTGTAGTGATTTATCAGGTATTGATGTTGAAAGGATTTTGAATACAGTGAAAATGATGATTATCAATGCCATATAGTGAATATTCACAGATAGTTCATTCAATATTGAATAGAAATGCTATCATAGGTGATAATAGTGCCCCTACAGTAATACTAATGTAAACACTTTTATTGGAAATATGACATACTGTATTGAGCTAGTCACATGCAATACCGTTTATGGGTGGTGCAGTAATATAATTATTATTTTGATATTATCCCATAAAGCAACATGCTTTTCAATGAAATTGAAAATATGGTGTAAATTTAATTTTAATTCTATTTTCGAAAACATTATTTAATGTGCCTTTTTTATGGGTCACATTTTAAAAAATTTCATTTTTAAAGCACTGTCCAAATTTTATTTGACAAAAAAATATGACAATCTTATTATTGTATATGGTCATGATGACATCACATCATGACCATATGCAGTAGGCACATCAGGCATGAGTATTGTATTGACATACAACAGTTTTTTGTCAACGAGAATTTAATAGTGTCAACAGAGCTTCAGTGTACGAAACAAACACTTGTTTCACTGACTTCTTCACCCCTCCTTTCCCTAAAGTATTCAAGAAGATACTTAATTAATTATATAGCAAGTGAGAAATTTAATTTTCCAAAATTATTGGACAATAAAAATTAATCTGTATCTGTAAAAAACTCAATAAAATGAACATGGTCATTTTTTAAAAGTTTCATAAAACAGTATGTGCACTCTTTGACCCTTTAATTTTCACCAGCATATGTTTTGTAGTAAATATAAACATATGGATGACCCAAAAAGTAACTGGCAAATTGCAGCATACTGACCATAGGGTATCTTGTCAGATGTCCAGTACTTTAAATGAATTACTCTTTTTGAGTTCAGGTTTGTACAAATTGAATCAAATCAATCTGCTTGAGAAAGCAGATGAAAGATTGGCACTGAAATCTTCAACTCCAAATGCAAAATAACCTTTATGTTTCCCTTGCTCTTTACTCATCATTTTAAAATTTATATTTTCATTTCAACATTCTTATTGATTTACTGAACCAAGGCCAAGTACTGGTCAAGGAGAAATGGAGTAAATGAAGCAGCAACATAAAGATGCAATTCTAAATTGGCTGTGTTGAAATTATTGATTTGAAACAAATAATCTCATTAGATATACAATTATTATCTAATAAAAAAAAAAGTAGGACTCAAATGAGCCACACTGAAATCCTGTATTTATTCCATATCCCAAAATTTATGAATTTAGATATTACTTTCAATTTTTTCTTTTGATTTAAACCAGAAATATGTTGAGAACCCCTATCATGGGACCAAAAAAGTATACCCTTAATACTGATGTCCCCTGAATAGGGGTTGGCCATAGTGTTAAAATAAATTTTCGCCTGTTTTATGTCCTGAAAAGTGTCCCCTAAAAAGTGGTGTCACCTTAATAGTGGTGTCACGAAAGGAGGAGTTCTACTGTATGTAGTCACATTGATCTATAAAAAAAAAAGAAATGAATGTTTAACTTTTTATTTGTTAATTGAGTTTTGGTCTCTTGCAGATTTCATTTTGCTGTCATTGGCTTGTCCAGTTGACAAATACTTTGTTAGACTTGTAAAATTGTTTTTTTCTTGTAGAGTATACAGAGACACCATTTATGTACTAAGTTTACTTTTTTTTCCCTCAGCTATTATTCCATGCAACAAGCACATAGAGCACTACAGATCAGCTTCAGTTCCCTCCATAGACATAACCCCACAACAACAAAAAGAAATCCGCAAGTATTATACCTCTTTACCGAGGCATGCCTCAACACCTAATATACGCATCGGACCGTATCAGCAAAATCCACCACAAAAACCACAAGAAGAAGATATGCAACAAGAAGATACGCCACGAGATATGCAACGCCAACCGCAGCAACGAAACAGATGCAACTCAGAAGGCACAAATCGTGACAACAATAATGATTTCACCCTACCTAGATCGTTCTTTGGAGACGAACTAACAGATATCTGCGAGAAGGAAGAGCTGTGGTTGGAATGGACAGACGAAGATTTCTTCAGTGAGGATGAAGTCGATGGAGAGGATGACAGCACATATCATTGCGAAGATTGTCGCAAACATACACATCATTTAAAAGTTATAAAGAAGCTACCTCCTCCAGTTATTGCAGGTAAAATAGCAAAAGAAGTACCAGTATTTCAGAAAACAAGTTTGTCTAGTATGTTTTAGAGACTCAAAAAATATATATTTTTACTTTTTTTTAAATGAAGGACTGTTTTTTCCACTAATCCAGAAAAAGTGAAGACAAGAAAAAATAATACATGAATTTAATCATTAAAATGGACCAAATAACTTAACAATTTTCAATGATAAGAGAGATCAAAACATATCCCTTTTTAGCCAAGTTTTTAACTATAATATTCATCTTAAATTGATTTAGCAGCCATTTAAGGTGTGCAAAGTGTGAAAAGTATTATAAATCTTCGTCAGTTGAGTTGAATGCTTGTATTTTGATATTAACTTAATACTAAAATATGGCAGTACATAGTCTTACTTTGAATTCTGTTCATTCTTCAAAATCAAATGGCATGATACACAGACAGTACTATTGAGTTGAGTCTTAAAGTGTAGTAGCAACTAATGATTTGGAGCACAGTTCACCCTCAAATTCGAGACGTCGTGACCCTTGGGATCTGAGAATGTGGGGTGGTCTCGAAGTTCGGTCTCGATTTAAGCGTTAGCTTTTGTGTTTAAAAAGGTTGAAGTCCTATGAAGTGCCTGATAATTTATGAAAATGATCTCAAATTAGAAGGCTTTTCATATTGAAGAGATCATAAATTGGAGGAAGAACTATATAAAAGATTGTAGACAAAATAAAGGTTGCAATCTTTAAATATGGTCAATATAATTTTATATTTTCACAGCCTTAGAAGAAGCCAGTAATTCAGTTAACAAAGGTCTAATGAACTATATTTATAACAACAGAATATACCAGGCAATATCATTATTTACTCTACCATACATTCTACCAATTGAAACTGCTTTAACATACTCAGTAAGGTAAGAGCCGCTCTATTTTTTTTTGTTGGTAAACAACCTACATCAATTTTAGTGGCATTGGTAAACTACTGATAATAAATATTTATGTTGTATTTTTTTCGGCCCAATATTTTCCTCATTACTTTAACTTTATCTATCAATTTAATCCCCCTTTACTTAATCCTTCTTACAAAAATCTTCCCAGTTTCCTTTCCCTTTTTGATTTTAATTTACAGTACTCTCCCATATGGAATTTTGAATAATTCTGAATGGCCTTTACTGTCACAATAAAAATTGTAACCTTGTCCTCAGATTCAATGTCATGTGACATTGTTATTCAATAACCAAGTAAATCACATGTTGTAGTTATTTATCAGGTAGTGATGTTGAAAGGATTTTGAATACAGTGAAAATGATGATTATCAATGCCATATTGAATATTCACAGATAGTTCATTCAATATTGAATAGAAATGCTATCATAGGTGATAATAGTGTCCCTATTACTAATGTAAACACTTCATTGGAAATATGACATACTGTATTGAGCTAGTCACATGCAATACCGTTTATGGGAGGTACAGTAATATAATTAATATTTTGATACTATCCCATAAAGCAACATGCTTTTCAATGAAATTGAAAATATGGTGTAAATTTAATTTTAATTCTATTTTAAAACATTATTTAATATGCCTTTTTATGGGTCACATTTTTTAAAATTTCATTTTTAAAGCACTGTCCAAATTTTATTTGACAAAAAAATATGACAATCTATTGTATATGGTCATGATGACATCACATCATGACCATATACAGTAGGCACATCAGACATGAGTATTGTATTGACATACAACAGTTTTTTGTCAAAGAAAATTTAATAATGTCAACAGAGCTTCAGTGTACGAAACAAACACTTGTTTCACTGACTTCTTCACCCCTTTACTGTATGTCTTTGTTTTGGAGCTTCCATACTCTATTATAGTACTACCATCTATGTACAGTATTACATTCCTTTGATAAATGATTTAAGAATGATAATGATTATGCTTTTAAATTTACGGTCAGTTTTTTTACATAGTACAAAAAGACATAAAAGCAAAATGTGTTGGTCATTGTCAAAATTTTAAAACACTTTGTAAATTTTTTTAATTAACTTTTTCATAATTTCTTAGAATATTTTAAATCCAACAGTGAGAACATATTAAGTTAAACTGTATGCACAAATATTAATTAGCCAGAGTTCACGAGTATATTAACTATGTGCCAGCTAGTTACAGTACTACCGTATTATAAAAATAATGACTGCTCAAGAGGGGAATGATGAAATCTATTGCCCCATGTTGCTGTGGAGATCGTAGCCTACTACTGTATGCTTTCACCACACATTAAAACACCTCAATTGAAATAGTGAAACCTAGAAAGAAGATGAGTTTGTATGTGGTGAATCATTGACATGCAAACAGCGGGGAACACATTCAAATTCCCCAACAGCCTATAGAATAGAGTTAAAAGTCATTACTTGTACAACAAATTAGAGGTGACCCTGGTTGGAAACTGCTCTGATTGGTCAAGGAGGTTTGGTGGATGGATTTCTGGAATGTGCGAGAGCGAGTCATGAATTTGCTACCCCGAAAAATGTGGAACTTTGGTAATTTGGTGGGGGGAAGTGCGTACACCCCTCCCTCCCGCCTGATGTTGTCATAAGTTCTTGGGTTCAGTATTTGGACATGTAGTCTCATGACAATACATGTGACCAATTTACTTCTGTCCAGTGTAGTATTGAAGATGTATTGTGGCATGAAAATTATTAAAAAATATCTTGACAATTTTTTAAGTAACTTTGCTAATTTTTAAGTAACATAAAAATTATCAACTTGAAAATAGTTTAATTTTAGTGTGTTTAAAAAATGTTTACCAAAAAGTGATAGGACCATTTTCCGACACTAAAAGTGTTTTTATTATAGTTTTTTTTTAATAATTATCCACTATAAAAATACACATTCAATAATCGCTATGCTCAAATTTATAACTGGCATGTTTTACCGAAAACTACATGTCCAACTTAAAAATTTCAAAATTAATTTTTATGATTATTTTTTTCATTTTTAGGGGACAATGCATCTGTAATATTAATGAAAAATATTTCCCAATCCAACCTTACATAAGAAAATTATTACTGATTGATTTCCTGCCATTGTGATGGGATCAAAGGTTGGCCAGTGTGTTGTAAATGCACATACTATAGGTTTGTAATAATGATAGTGCAGTATTTTCTAAGAGGCAGTTTATTTAAAGGTCAATGCAAAGGTCAAGTAATATTTACACATTATATCAGTTACTTCCGCCTGTAGAACCAAGATAAATTTGCTTTCCTAAAATAGAAAATATTCAAACCCAAAAATAGAATAAATGAGGACGTGGCTGACATCCATATTTGAACAGTCAATACTTTATGATAATGAAAAATATGAAATAATGGTAGGGATTACAAATCAACCCAGTGAGATTAATCAAGGAGTGTGGGTTATATGGTTCAGCCATACCCCTTTACATACCTACTCCTTGATAAAGCAAGACACCAGAACAATTGGTAATTGGTTCTGTCTGAGGGTATTGGCTTGGGGTGGGAATGTAAATAAACTAGATAGGGATAGGATAGATAGACTGGTGAGGAGGCAGGGAGGATGGTTGGGTATCGGTTGCCCGTGGTGGACACAGTCTACCACGAACAGTTGAGCAAGAAGTTCTGTTCGATATTCGATTCACCCACTTCATTCAGATATTGCCAACTGTTACACTGAATGTAGTGGTAGACTGAGGCCACCATGGGTCTCTATAGAATGCCATCATCACTCCTAACCCCCCCAGAGGAATTAGGGACTTCAGTAGTAAACATCAGAGGTAGAGGGTTTTCAATGTGGGTGGCCAGTATTTATTAATAACAAGTTAATACAAATATATCATAACTTATTATTATTATTATTATTGTTATCATTATTATTAATAGTTTATTATTAATGATATTATTATTATTATTATTATTATTAGTTAATTGTCTTATGCTTTTTCACATTGTTGTATCCAGCCATGAAATTTCCCCGTAGTGGGATAAATAAAGTATCCTTGTTGCAGTTGTAATTCTTATACTGTCTACCTTCACCTCAAAATTGTTATTTTAGAAGCCACAGTTGAAATTAAAGTATTAGATTTATGCTTGAAATTTGATATGGTTGCTTACTCCACACATACCAGTAATCATTTTCATTTTCCACTACCAGAATGAACTAAGTCGATTAGGATTGATTTAAAAATTTAATTGATGTAGTGTGTATCCAGGAGAGTGAGTTATTTTTAGCTTACCTTAAATGAAGATATGGATAGGATAGCATGTACAGATGAGGCATGCTATCCCAAAACAGCAGACTGTCCCAGAATATGTTAATAAGACTGCTGGAGCGGATGCAGAATTTGGTGGTAAGGGATGCCTGAGAGTCCATACCACCTCAGCCTCACCATGGTTGTTGCTGATCAGGGGAGAAAATGTTGAGAATATGGACCTCTGGTGTCTGAAAATTGCACTCTCTTACCTCAAAAATATTACCGGTAATTCATATCAACAATACAATACAGATTCTTCTTAATACAATTTAGGGGTGTACGATCGCACCGTTTGCACCCCCCTCCCCCTGCATTCACCCCAGAGACTGTGACATTTACTTGTAATACACAATCTCTGCTGGTAGGGATCATGTTGTATACTTTAATCAAATGCACTGCTGGGTTCTGTTTACTCTCTTTTTATGCTGAACTTGGTCGCCTTCTTCGCCAACTGAATAACAGCAACAGTCATGTGTTGACGCCCTCTCTGTTAAACAATTCACCAAATAACAGTGGGTACTAATTGTCTACCGAGAACTATTATAAGGTGGTCATGTAAAAGTATAGGAAAAGGCTATTGGGCAGCAAATCTAGGAGCCTGGGCCTAACAAGTCATGAAAACCTCATTCATTCTCTTTTGGAGAATTGGCAAACCATTCTAACAATGTTTTCAAGTTAAATCCAAGTGTGACCCTTGGACACTGATTATGCCCATTGGAGCTCATCACCGTAATTCATATCACTGCACATCTGAAATATTAATTAAAGGTTCTCTGTATTAAGTACAGACAAAACATCATGCTGGCACTACAGTGCCTACGATGATGCAACAGTATTGTTAATGCATTGTTGTATTCAAATATTGGCAGACTTTTAAAGTTGATGGTTCCTTTATTGTACCTACTCCAGATGTTGCATAATCAATGCTATTGTGACACAATAGCATTTCAGACAGATTGCATTTAGCCAATTTGTAAAAACATCTAAGTGTTGATATAAAATGCAAGGTTTCTTTACAATGGCAAAAGTATTTTGAATTCCTAAAAGATAAAACAATACTATTATTCTAATTTTGTATTCCCCATGTAAATTTTAAACCATTGTATTGTATTGAAGTGTTTTTTCCTTAAAAATAAATTTGATAAACTGAATCTGTTCTTGTAGATTTGCCAAGTGGCTACCATACCTCCCAGCTGATTCGCAGTGGTTTTTATGCGGCCTAGGAAGTCTTATTAAATACATCATAGGTAACTTAAATTCTGGAAGGCATGAATTTAGTGCAAGGTAAGCTATATGATCCAGCCAAATGTGGTCGAAAATATTGTCATTAGGAATAAACAATATATAGAGCTGCAATTACAAGTTAGGGAAATCAGTCCAGTTGTAGCACCAGCAGGTAGAATTTGCCCTCCCCCTCTCCATAAATTGCTAATCCAAATTACGTTGTTCTGATTGCTAATCTCTATTGTAGTCTAAAAGCACAATTTGGGTCATTCTAAGCCATAAAAACTCTCCCCTGCAAGACCCTTCCTGAGATTTTTATTTCAGGACCCTGACTGAGGCTCTAGTCAGCCCCTGGTTCGGACCCTCCTGTCGAATATGTTGGATAACCTGTCAGCAAATTTCTGGAGCCACCGCTGAGTCAGCCATGCATGATATTGACGGGATGTTGACATTTTCAAAAACCATTCATATTATGCACTACTTTTACTGTAGTAAATGAGTGTTTTTATTTAGTCATTTAACATGAATCTTAATATTTTCAGATTTTCATGTCAATTAGCAGTAACCGAAGACCTCCTCAAACCATTGGCAGGTTACCCTGTGACCTCTGTTGGTCATGCATCAGCAATTACAGACTGTGACACCTGCAGTATTGAAGCATTGGACATTGCAACATCTCCGAAGAAGCGCCATAATTTCAATTTCCGCTTTGCAATGGAAATGACATCAGATTTACCCGATTCCGTCCTCGAATCATTTGACATGTGTGAAGACGTTTTCACGCCATCGCATCCATTACCTACCTCACACATAAACGAACCGTGTAGCGTTGCATGTGATACGTTTGATTACACATTGAGGATGACAGACGAGATGGACAGTAGTGCTGCAAATCATTACCTTCATGTTACGCAGACAGTAAATCATGAAACCAATGAGAGCCACGTCAGCGTACAAGAGGTTTAATGAAATAAATTTGAACAATAAAGTACAATGTGCGCAGTTATCTGATTGGTCAGTGAATATTTGAATGCTCTAGTTGTTATTTACTTTGATCCATGCAAATCCATTGCAACTTACTAAGTTGCAATGGATTTATTAGGGAGGTTTCGCATGCGAACACATACGGTTAGTGTGATGAATAGGTCATTATTTATAACATACGCCGGGTGCTATCCGCTAACTGTGTGGATGACACGCATATCTCGCTCACTACACATACATGAAAAATGTGTATCAAAATTATGAATTTCTAGTACGATCTTCGTTTTTTTTTTGTTTTTTTTTTCACATTTTACAGTAAGTTTAAAAAAATTAATTTATCTTTAATATATACGTGCCATTTTGTGACTTTTAAAGACAGCAAGTTACGATAAGATGCCTCTCATTTTGGAGTATTAAAAAATGTTTGGTGTTTGGTGGTGTTGGGATTTTCCTGTAGGCCTTGGCCTAGCTTACAGTAGCCAGGCATTTTTGGGTCACAAAATATCCAACTCATCTGAGCAAAAATGGAAGAATTATTATTCGGCTACCACTTCCAATTTCCAAAACCTTACATACCAACACTTTAGGACATGCCAAAATTTGATTTTGAGAAGCATGATGAGAGAAGAAAACAGAATAACTAGCCCCTAGGCTAGGCCAAGGGCCCAACGCTTAAAATTTGCTGTCATTGCGAAAACCACAGCATGGCTACAAACCGTTGCGTACACATATTCGTTCGCTTGTGAACCTTTTTATTATCTATCTTATATAGTGTGAACTCAAGTCCAATATTGTTTAAAACTTAATATTCATAAAATGAAGTGTAGAATATGGTACTTGCGGAGAAATCAATTTATTTGGATATGTTATTTTGAATCAAAATCTATAGACTTGAAATTTCGAAGTGTTCTATACCTCACCTGAGAAGACTGAGGAAAGCAGCTGTTTAAATATATTATTAAGGTCTTAGCTGTATTTTTTAAGTAAATTTAAGTTTAAAGGCAATAATGTTTAGAGTGTTATGATGCTGTTCTATTTGATGAATTATTGATTTATTTTTGTATTATTTATTTATGAATATTTAATTTATAATATCTGATAAAAGGTGATCATTCCAGAATTAATGCAGGTATGTTATGTTTTATTTTGTGATTATTTTTTTAAAATATTCTTCAGTAAATAAGAATGAAAGATAATATTAGTATTATATTTTAAAGAATAATAATGAATGATGAATAATACTAACATTATTATCGTTATAATAAACACACACCAGTAATTGGAGAATGCCAAATTTACTGTAAGACTTAATTAAGTTATTAAAGGTAAAGCAACAACTGAACCCATTCAAGCATGGTATTGATCTGATTATGCAAATTAGTATCAGGTCTTATGCAACATTACATGTATCCATATAAATAATCCATACTTTGAAATGGTAGCAATTGTATAATATTTTAGGGCTGTTAATTTAATTTTTTAACAGTTGAAAACCAATGCAAACAAAGATTTTTTTTTTTCATGGCAATATACAGTAGTTTATTTGGACGAATTATAGATACTGTGCTGGGCTTTTGTGGGTCTATTTTTGATGTGATGGTATTTAAAGAAAATGCAGCTATCAGGGGCCCTGCAGACCACCTCACGCGAGCGCATAGGCGTTACACCACTGATGAAGCTGCTTAACATAATCATTGCAATTTCAAACATTGTGTCATAAGCTAACATATTTGAGCAATAACAAAGTTCATTATTGCATAAATACGTTGTATATTAGCTATAAAATTAGAACAAGAAAATATTTTTCTGGCCAGATGACTAATGTATAAGTACATGGCCCCGGGGCAGCAAAGCGTGGGAGCTTTCAAAATTTTTTTTTTTCCAAATACACCTTATTATTTTCAAAGAATTGTTTTGTCCTGGGGCACTGGCGTGAACTGAATTATTTTGGTCTGCGTCTCGTTAGCAGTTGATAACTTATTACATTTCATCAAAGAGTATGAATTGTAAGAGGTCCGACTGCCTAGATTTTTTATTCACACAATGAAACGTAAAAAAGTACTATCACAAGGTACTGTTCAAAACTTGTGAAGGAGTTGGACCTCATTCAGTTCTATACTTTGATTTCATGCTTTTAAATAAGCAATTTAGTGTTTGAAATGAATACTTATTATGGTATTTAATACTGTAAATTTACAAAGAAAGGAACATGATATATATTGTATAAAAGGAAATTGTATTTTTTGTGAACATTTCACTTAAAGTGCACAAAAAAGTTGTACATGTTATGTTTGTGAAACACTTTATATTATAGCATTTATTGTTATACATAGTAGCTAAACAAAATTTTATGCTTTTCCCCTTTAAGCACAAATATTGATACCTCATATATAACATAATTTAATGTTAACTAAGTATTATAAATATTTTGTAAGTGCAATTTAGTTTGCAATTTTTAGAGATGCAGCATTTGCAGCACAGTTAAGAGGTACATACAGATTATTAACCCTTTCCCATCTGCGCTACTACCAGAGCGTGAAACTGTAGATGATTTGTGGCAAAGACAAGCCAAACCAGTCACTCGTCGCAAATCATGTTTCAGAGAAAATGGCTAAAACATGCCGGAATGTCAAATTTTTGAAAATATATTTTATTGCACGAAACTTACCTTTACATATCTACACATCATTCTATGCTGTTATTTTCCCCATTTTCAATGTTAAAACAATACTTTTTAAGGATTTAAAGATAGTTTCTGCGTGAGAAATGCCTGAAATCATAAACTTTGACGGTTAATTTCTCATATATTGTTCTTTAAACAGCTGTGTGGTTAAACGCTTGTAACTTCATAAGGAAATGTCCGATTTGAATGATTTTTTTTACCATTTTATAGCTATTATTTTACTCTCTAACACTGTATCAATAACTCAAAATCGATTTTTGCGACGAGTGACTGGTTTGGCTTGTCTTTGACACATTTTCACTTTACCAACATCTGTCATGCTCTTAAACTGGCATAGAAATTGTATTTTTAATATGATCTCTGACACAATCATTCTGAAAGCTAATTACAGTAGAACCCCTATTAATGGGATAACTTCAGGACAAAAAAAGTGTTCACTTAATGAGTGTTCCCTGAATAGGGGTTGGCCATAGTGTTAAAAGATATTATAGACAATACTGTATGTACATTGTTTGGTTGGAACTTTGGTAGAGGGCAGCATTGTTTGATCTGTAACTTTCATTTCTCGTGTATTTATTTCACTAAACGCCATAATCATAAATTTATTGCATATTATATAAATACCATGTATTGTTCATAATATAATTCATGTAAATGAACACATAGTATTTTTGTATCTATGTTGGTCTATGTAAATATATATATAGAATGTATAGGACTAAAGTTAAATATTATGCAAACCCTAATGCACAATTAACCCATATTGTATATACACTGTACAGTAATGTCACTGATACCTCGTAAACTGACCAAATAGGCTGTGAATATGGTTGTATGCTCTATAAATAAATGCTGTAGGAAATGATATCTACACTTTACCAATGCAGCTACTGGATGAAATTTATATATACATTACGGCAATTTTAATATTTGTGAATATTTGTTTCCGATGCAGCTAACAACTGATTTTCTTTTTAAATAACTTCTGTATCATAGTGAATAAATATTAGAAAATTTATTTTGGATTTTGTGCACTCATTTCTTGAATTTTGACATCAAATTCATTTTTAGATTGGTCTTCTACATCGCTCTTAGTCTCGCTTACGACCTGGCCCTTGATCCTGCTAATATCACCCCTTCAGACATTGAGGCAGCTCTTAAATTTTAAGTTTACTTAATTCAACTTGATTGTTGAAGATGGCATTTCTTTTTTGTTAAGTTAATTTTTATTATGTGATTGTGAACTTGCGATTGCAGATAAATGCCCTTGATGACTCAAGTAGCATTAAATCTTGAATCTTGAATCCAAATCTTTTAACAGTGCGCCAGGTTAACATGTATTTCATCCAAAACACAAGTAGAGCACTGGCAGTAAGGAACCAGGAACTGAAAGAATCCCGATAGTTCAGCACCCACACTTTTCTACCACTATTTGTGAGCTGCCTCTATTTCTGCCTCTTGTGCTAAAAACCCCGGTTCAAATCCAGTGTTGGGTTTTAATTAGGGTCTGATCGCTTGGCTTTTCGAATAACCCTCATATTGAGAGTTAGGCAGGTTAAACTCCCCAAGGACCCAGCCCAAATTTTTGATTCGCAATTAAAATGAGAACAAAGAATTATATTATTATATTACAGTATATTATTACTTTATTTAAGCCAAGAAAGCTATGGTACCAGACCCTCCTGCATTCATTTAGTCGTATATAGTCTCTATAGATTCCCAGAGCTAACTACAGGGGGAATTTTCAGTTGCAGGGTAACTTGAGTATTATTTTTTCCTGATCCAATACTGAGGAGTTTATTATACTGGCAGAGTATATTAACCGCTGCCAGAACTTCCGATGGAAATAAGCCAATTTTTGGTTTTAACTGCACATGTGCCTATCCAGTGGCATCCAAGATTAATCGACATAAACCTATGTTGTGTGTATGTTATGTCGATTGACCTTGAGAGGAGCATATGCAATTCAAACTAAGAGATTGCCTTATTAATAGTTTATTAGCAGGGCACACATTGTGTCATACCACTGCCTTACTGTACGACGTCAGCCAAAGAATCCATATACCCTCTACTGAATTCTTAAAGGATGTGAGGCTCTCTACCGATTGTCCATAAAAACGATCCACTGTTTGCAACTTGTCCTATTACTTTCTTCAAGGAATCGCTGACAACAGTGTCAGCTTTGTGTATCATTCTAACAAATTCCAGGAAAAGTATGAAATATGTACTCAAAACACAAAGATATGTACATTTTGTATATATTAACACTAAACATATATCCAAACAAAAATCTAAATTAAACATGAATTTCAAAATATTTGGGAACTATACATAGTATCATTTTTTATTGTTGATATTTTTAGTTTAGTTCTAGTTTTTTCCTTTTTGTAAACCCTGAGATAAAATTGAAAATGTGTCGCCATAGAATTATTTTCAATCTACTCAAATATGTTGGTATAAAATCCAAAGGTGTCCATTCAGTATCCATAAAAAACAATCTTAAAATCAAGGTTATTTATACTATAGTAAACTAAGGAAAAAAAACCATGCTTATTTGTTTTTCTTTAACTGTTGGTGTAATAATTTATTATGATGATCCAAGTGGGCGCATTCTTTTTCTGGAACTTTAAGGCTGTTTAAGGGTCTAGTTTCGGACAATCTTGGCTCAGGAAATTCCTTGGTTGTACCATTCCTTTTTGTTTATCACTGTTGAAAAATAAATGAGGCAGGAATTAGTATTTGTGATAAATCAGATTGCTCATCAATAGGCTATACATACTAGGAATGCCATCCCAAAACCAGCGTATTGGTGCTAAATGTTAAACAGATTAATTAGCATTGTGGCAGTATTGTATACTTCAATACAGAGAAGCATTAATACTAGTTTTACTCATAACTTTAGCAACACAACGACGATTCCAGTAAAAGACCCATCATTTTAAAGCTTATAATGTGGAGAACATGAATATACTAAAGTCAATTTTCTTGTTTTGGTCACCGAAGCTGGTTTTGGCATGGCAAGCCCCATACAGTGAAATACACTAATCAAGGAGATTTGGAAATCCAAGTACAGGTCTCCCTCCAATTAAAGACCACTTTTGGGAACAAGGTTTTCATGGTCTTTTGCAGCTTTGGTCTGTAATTAGAATAATAAAAATAAAAGACGTTTGTTAATTTGGGACCACAGAAAAATGGTCTTTAATTGGAGGAG
This sequence comes from Anneissia japonica, assembly GCF_011630105.1. Taxonomy (NCBI): domain Eukaryota; kingdom Metazoa; phylum Echinodermata; class Crinoidea; order Comatulida; family Comatulidae; genus Anneissia; species Anneissia japonica. The sequence continues at coordinate 479,899 of NW_022688691.1, read as the reverse complement.
TCTTTCATTACAGGGAGACCTACAGTGTATATACAATCATCTTAATAATATGTCTCTCCACTCAGATATTATCTAATAATAATCATCGTAATTTATAACGTCAACATAAACGTACACATGATACTGCAGGTATGTGTAGACACTCTCGGTGTGTTCTTCGGGGATCTCTCCGTCAATCTGTGCTAGGTAGGTGTACAATACCTTGAAGCATTCAAAAGGAATCCGGGCAGCGCCACCTTCAGGGTCCTTCGTTAAGATCTCACAAATGGTTTTCATGGCTATTGTAATATTCTGCGGAGTTTATAAAATCCAGATTATAATCCAGCCAGTAACAAAATGAAAGTAGAATTTTTTATTTATGCTCCACATTAAATGTCATCAGTCTGTTTTTATAGCAATTTTTTCATATCCATCCTTTAAAAGTTATTGATTTTCATGATTTTATTTTTCTACAAGTCTTAAAATTGCTACTATAATATCCTCAATACAATGATAATGAGCAATAAAAATATGTAATCTAATGAAATTGGAAAAGATATCAAATTTCTAGATGCACAAGTAATTCCAATATATGAGTCACTTAAGATTAATATGACAATGAAAACTGAATTGTTTGCTGCAGTGAACTTGTTAACTTTTAGGACTTTCTCTAAAGCTTTGTCTACACTATCAAATTTTCTTAGACAAAAAACTGTTGAATGCCCATATATAGTCATATTACGGCATGTCATATGTTTTTTTTCAAATAAAAGTTGATAGACTGGGCAGGGCTTTAGTTATACATCTGATGATTTGTACTTACACCTCCTAATGCTGAGCAAGCCAGTGCAAAGAACTTCAACCACTCGATCTCCTCACCAAAGCTACCTAACTGAATTAGGCTGTAGAGTTTCTCTTTGGGTAAACACATATCCTTCCATTTCTTTTCAAGTTCCGTCAGAGTGCACATCTTCTGAGGGCCAAGCTTGAGGATGAAATTACGTAGAAATATATCAATAGAAGCTATCTACAGAATGGCAACAATACAGTTACATATACAAAAACCATGAATTTAAGGGGATGTGTTAGTTTTCTGGAGAAGTTTTCTTGTTTTACTGGTGTGCAGGAGATTATGTTGATTTCTGTGACACTCGCACGACTCTACACAAGCCTGGATAAACGCACGACTTAAGGTCATAAAATCTTTTCTGAAAAGTAAAATAGCGATGGAATTGCAGCTGGGGCCCCAAAGACTTCTTGGTGTTGCAAATTTTAATTCACCGTGCACAACTTCAATGTACTGAAATTTGTTAACCAATGTCAATAAATGTAATCAACATTAAATTATACCTGTCGATTTAACACTGAGAGGATTCCAGGCGTTAGGCCTGTGTCTGTCTTCTGTGTTGCTACGGGCATCTCAAGTCTCTCCTTAACAGGCGGCGTCTCACCATTCGACAGAGCGTTGAAGTATCTAAAGAGGAAAAGAAAATTTGAAGACAGTTGTAATGTATTATTATTATGTGATTGAAATAATTTTGTCCTTAAATAAATTCTCTGCAAACATAACTTTATTTCAGGCTTAGGGAAGCAAGTTATTTTCATTCAGCATCATCATATAAACAAAGTACAGTATTAGACCATAAATTTATCAAGTAATTAAAATTAAATTAGAACCTTCAATGTCATCCCCAGGAGTTTGTGCATATTAATGAGTCCAAATTTATTCTTTTATATCATGCAAATGTTTAAAATATAAATATCTTGAACTATACAAAACATTAAAAATATTACATCAATCATGTTTCTCTAGTTGTCTATCATCAGATATTTTTACTGGGTCACTGGAATATATAATAGCCACACCACAGCACTAACTGATGTGTAACAGACACAAACATATACTTTTTATTTTTTTATTTTTTTTTTAAATATTGGACTATTTATAATTAAATGTACAGTACTACGTGCAAGAGATGAAAAATAATACAGTAAACATACGCTGATGACCACTGCAGGACATCAGTGGGTTGTGTCCTGATTGCAGCTTTGGTGAACTGTTTTAAGATATCAGGAAGCTCAGGGGGTATGTTGATTTGCTGAGAGCAGTACATTGGGGCATCTTCCCCAACCGCAGGCATCCTGTATTAAACCGAGCATAAACACAAGTTGTAATTACAATGTCAATATAGGCTTTTAAATCGAATGAAATGTGCATTATATAGAACAATTAAACATTTTTCACAAACTACACAATTTTACAATACATACAACAATCAACTGGTTACCCAACCGTACTGTAAAGATAAAGTTAGTATGTTTTATAACAGTCGTCCTCTAAAATCAACAAAGAATGATTTGGTTTGAACTAAGAAGAGGAGGAACCTATTATTAGTATTACCCACGGCAGTGGCGCTGTTGTAATCTCACTAAAAATACACCACTGACACGAGAGCCTTCTTACCACTAGGCCTAATCCTAGGCCCTATGCCAGGAGGGGTGGCCATAAAAATGCGTAGGGCCAAAATGAATGTTTAAACACTGAGGGCGCACCCACACTAATTCTCTCTCTAGGCCTAGGCCTAGCCTTGTCTGTCTGTAGCAACCACCCATCCATAGCAAATATATTGATCAAATTATTCATGCACGGCATTAGCGTGTGTAATTCGAATGAACTCTTTAAGTCTAGCTTGCACTTTATCAATACCAATTTAGTACGCCTATCAATTACTCCTGAGTCCTATAGTTGCCAGGCCTAGCCTAGCCAGCCAGACTAGGCCTAGCCTAGGCCCCCCTAACTCAGTCTCTGCTGCTCAGTCTGCTGCAGGTGCAGCTCATAGAATATTCTATCTCATCAGGCCTGTGAAAATGTCATGTTTAAATTATATATCAATGATCCATATATTGCACTTCTACTTACCTATAATATGTAGTGAAGAATATGTAGAGTATATGAAGTGCCTTATTTCAATTTACAAAAATGTTGTTAGAATCCAATCACACTACTCTGACAGTTTCCGCTGTTGTTTTGGTTGTTGCATAGTAGCGTAAATTGCGCACTCTGTATGCGCAGATCATTTTTTAAAGACGCCCTCTCTGGGATGATAAGTTGTCCACAAAGAAAACAATAAGATCTCTGGTTTTCCAAGAGCGCAGCTACTTACTGATTGGTTACTGTATAATATATTTTTTTTCCCTTCATTTTGCTATTGTAGGCATGTAAACAATTTATTGAATATATTTATTGAATATTAATTAGATGCATATGATTCTTTGTCATATAATGATTCTATGTTGTAACATATTTTTGTGTAAGACATAAAAAAAAACCGGTCAAAATTACAGCACAGCTCTTTTCGCTCTCGTGTACCGTCGTTGTTTGTAGGCCCGTACCATCAAGGTTATGCACAGAACTGAAACAAAAATGATGTCAAATAAACTGATAGATTGAGTGAGTGCCAACGAGTTAGTGAATGTGTGATTTACTGATTGATATAAAATTCTGATCAATAGCTTTAGTTTTTATGTTCAATGTGTTATATACTATCGGTATTCGAAATTGCCAAAAAAAATCACCTACTTAGGAAGATGTTAATCTAATTTAAATAATCATCACCATCATTGCCGTCATGTCGTCGTCATTATTATCGGATTTCCTAGCAGTAGCAGGAAAAGCCATTGCTTTTGTTCGATTTTTTTTCTCCGTATATTTTCCCCTATCTTGTTGCACATGACAAGGTTTTTTCTCCCTGGCACTTCGGTCGCTTTCCATGATCGGATCCTTTCCAAACTTTGTCCAAACCTAGACTAGCCTATATACTAAAGATGTACATAGTAAAAGGTAGTGACAATCCCGAGTGAAGTCACTTATTTGCATAACTCTTCCTATTATTATATTTTTCTTTTATGTTGTGTTAGTCGTGTGTTTTGCTTCTGTTAATTGTTTCGACAATACAATTGTGACACTCGTAATTTCTGTTTATGGACCTGACGTATTACATTCTGTCTTGAGTTTTTCCCTGAGCTTGGAGAATTGGCGTGCGCTTAATTCACAACCAAAAGGAAAAGGCGCAATATAAATGCTCGTACCAGTACCAGAGTGGGATGTGGATGTTAGGACAATTTAAAGCGATTTAATATAAAGGCAAACACTCTACTCCAGATATTTTAAAAACGGATAATCTGATGTAAATAAAACTTTCAGGAAAATTCAAGCAAGTTACAAGAAAGATTATTTTGTTTTGGTGACGATCCAGTTTTGGGTGTAAATGTGAATTTATGACGTCCCAGACCTAGATATCTCAAAAAAACGTATTAATAGATCGAAATAAAAATTTCTATATTATTTTGTCATCCAATAAACCAATGAATAAATGTTGGTGACGAACAGAAGTATGGTTGATAATGACCTTTAAAATGATAACGTCCTATCTTAGACCAGATTATACCAAAAACTGACCAACTGAACTGAATGAATCTTTTTGGAAAATTTAACCAAGTTAAGGAAGAAATTGTTTAAATGTTGGTGACGATCTATATAGGTGTGAAGTTGAGAGTCATTTTAAGTGCATAACGTCCAAGCCCCAATATCTCAAAAACTGACCACTGGATCAAAATAAAACTCTGCAGAATGGTTTGTTATGGTCCCATAAATAAATGATTAAATTTTGTTGGCGATCTACAGTATGATATGGACATGAGGGCCTTTTAACGGTAGACGTCCCAGACCAGATATCAAACAAAAATGATTATCTGATCGAATTGAAACTTTCTTGAAACTTTGACCATGTTACAAGGAAGGAAATGTTAAATCTCAGTGACGATTCAGATTCGGGTGTAAATGCCAGGGTATCATTTAAATTGCTAAGGTCCCAGACATAAATATCTCTTTAAAAAATGTATAAATGGATCTATTGAAACTCTTCAGAATATTTTTTTATGGTTCAATGAAGAAATGAATAAATTTGGTGACGACCTGGAGTAGGGTGTGAATGTGAGGACCATCCTAGCTAACAATATTACGTTATAAGAATGTTATAATAACGTAATTAGGTTACGTAGGCTACCTATAACCTAATTTCACAACTTCACAACGTTTGAACGTTCTTACAATGTTGTGTAAACGTTATTTTGTGACATACCAAACCACAACATTTGATGGGATTTAAAGAATGTTATTGGATGATTAAATTATATAAACGCAATTGGTGTAATTTTAAAGCGTTAAACGCAATATTACTGTGATGCATGGACAATTTTCGCTTTCAATCACTGAATCGCTATGGCAACTAAAAATGCGTCTCCATATCGCCCTTGATATTACCATTGCAGCTATAGTTCAAGTCGTACTAACGTCGAGTTAGTTTCCCAATTTATTCTTTCTTTATTTTTGTATTAGGCCTATTTAGCAGTCACAGTTCGAGTTTCCCTGACGTCGAGTTGGTTTTCATGTGTTTAACTTCATAATTTTTTGTATTATTTCATTTTTTGTTTGATATTGTATCATTTATTAATATTAATATCATCATCATACAAATAATTTCATATTATATACCATATTTTAATTATAAAGCGAGTCACGTGAACGAATAATTATGGAAACAGTGCTCATGATTACTGGCAGCGTATTAGGCCTAGGCCAATCAATAATAAATAATACAGCAAGCCTAAACTCAAATCTAAAAGGCCTTCCTCACTACTATGTCACCTACTTACCCTACTGTCAGTACTAAAGTTTCATTTTCATAAATTAGGGGGCCTATTTCGATCATGGTTGGGCCGTGAAGATTACGCAACAACCATAGGGCACAAAATTATCAGAATAGATAGGCCTGTATAGACCACTGTAATGGCACATAGGGGCCGGAGGCCCGACTGAAACATTTTTTTATTAAATTTTATTAATTGTTTTCTTATTTCAATACACGGCATTGTTTGTATTGAATTTAAATATTGTAGTGGCAAAATGGAGGAAAATGGGGGCACCCGCATCCGTGCCCCATTGGATCCGTCCATTATGCATAGAATTTCAGTACTGATTACTTCAATATTTAAGTTTCCAGCACTCAATAGCTCAACAACTGAATCTCGAGATAAATGTGAGCTTCGTAAAACTTCTGATAGAAACCCAATGACTACTCAACGTTGCTCTATAACCAAGTGTGGTTACTATTGGAATGATAGAACTATACACAAAAGGCCTACACATGACATTAAAATAAAACATTATTTTTTGTTGCTTTAAACGATCTTAATTCGTCTTTTTAAACTTAAGTATAGTACGTAGCTTTGGGGTTACATTTTGTTCTGTGACGAATTCCCGGCCCTTTGCTGATATCGATAACGATGACATAGCGACCGTTATGATCTGAGAATATGACGTAGGCTACAGTAAACGTTGTTTAAAGATGTCAGATGTTGCTACAACGTCTGTTATTTGTTTTGAGTCTATTAAGAAAACTAGTAATACTTTACATGACAGTAATGCAGTTGCATTTTTCGTGGGTGGTACTTTTTTTCTTCAATAGTACGGGTTTTGGGTTTGCTAACCCCTTTCTAATATTATACTCTTATTGCAACCCATCTTCATATTCGCCAAGGGTTTCAATCAGAGCTTTTAGGCTATACGGAAACCTACAACTATAAAGAGACATTGTAGTGAAACTGGGATCCCGATGTCATTCGATGAAATAAATTTCTTATGTGTACAAATTCCAGTAAAATGTGCGTAAATAGAAGCTGTAGTCTGGTAAACACTCGCAAGTTAGACAACCCTTGCTGTTACGCATTCGACCGTACGGACAAAAGGGTGGCACATCTCCGCAGTCCTCTTCGGAACATTCGTCAAAGCCTACATTATCTGTCAACAAATAACATATGAAACATGAAATACCAATGCTACGGACGATAAATTCATTTTATAACGCCCAACTCACAAGACAAATTGGATGGGTGAAGCAGTGCCGTATCTACACTGGTGGGTGGGCTTCGGGGTGGCACTCTAATTCCTTCTGTAAATTTGTTAAACAAAACAAAAATACATCAAATATTAAAAATCACATTATGCCGCCTAATTTTTATACATATTGTCCCCTAACTAAATCCTTGATCCACCTAATTCTTTTGGACCCCCGGATTAACCTCCCTCACACAACGTCGATCATTTTTGCCTCTGAAGTAGGAGAACATATGTTTGTATAGTAGTCATATGACAAAAAATGAAATTAAAAAGCTTAGTCTTTTTTCGTTTTGAATATAATAATATAAAAACAACAACAAACACAACAAAATTGAAACTTACAACAGTAGACACACGCCCATCGTCTCCTGCCACCAGCACAGAAACTGTCATGGAAAAATATAGATATATACAATGTGATTTTGAACATTTAATGGAATTCATCACTATGTCCGTTGTCGTAACTGCTATCATTACCACCATGATGCATAATTGTCATTATCCTATTTCTATAACTTCTTTTTAACTTTATCAAGACACTATTACTCTTAATAACCCTTTTTATACCGATGAATATTAGTGAGTCGTTCATGAATACTCGTCGGCTCGCCGTTGCAATAGCAATTTTTCTGGGGGAAAACTCGTGGGGGAGGCATGGATATGATGGAGAAGAAGTCGGGGTGAGGCCATTTAATGCCCTTGTTACATTGCCACCAGTTTAGTAACACAACAATTAAACAAACATCGTGGTGACATAAACTTGGGTATTAATGTGAACCATTTTTGTTTTTGCATAATGCGCTATAAAACAATATTGTTATGAATATTCTGATTGACATATCTAATGTCAAACGCTATAAAAATGGAGTTATGGAAATTCGAAATTGTCACCTGCATGCAAAATAATGTATAAAACTTACCAGGGTTGGCCGCATTTTCCTATTGTTACTTCGCTGTATTTATACCAATTTTTTCCAGACTTGCACGACGTTTGTTGACCTGACAAACACAAAAGAGTTCGTTATTAACAATAAGGAATAGCCCGCCATCTAGCGATCAAAGCAAGTTTTTATAAATCCCTGTGGAAGTAATTATATTGTCAATTGATATACGAATGAAATGACTCTAACCTAGATTATGATCATGATCTAGTTTCAAAATTCATAAGAATTGTGTCATACAGTAGGCCTACTGTATATTCTAATAAAGTGGCTCTATTTAAAGACAATAAAAATGGAATATCCAAACGTACACGTCATTAAAATTTAAAACAGAAAAGGTATCGAAGGTAAATTCGACGATAAATTTATGAAAGTATTCAAATGTAAGTAGGTTAATACCAATGCCACAAGTTCCGTCGTGGATTTGATATATAAATCTGGATTCGCACTTTCGGAAAGCCTCCATTTCGCACTTGTTCCTATAACTTGCTGAATTGCTCGCGCATACTGGTTTCCACTTTTTAGTACAGTTATTTTCTTTCATATATTCTTTCATACATGCTGAAAAAAGAAAGACACTTTTATTACTATTAGACATTGCAAACACAGTTCGCCCTCCAATTTCAGACCACCTAAACATTTTGGGATAGTCTCAGTGTTCGGTTTTCAATTCGAGGGTTAGCTTTGAGTTAAAAGATTGAAGATTGTTATTTGGTTCTTTGGAGTCTAAGCTGAACAAAAACGATATTTAGCAATTTGGCTAATTCAGTATGAAAATAATTAGCCAAGTTTGATTAGCCAAAACAAAAGAATATAAGGAATTAAGCATTAATTACATTAGCTTTTTGGCTAATTTTGAATGAAAATATTTAGCCAAATCCAGCTTTTATTAGGATTTGACTATATGGCTAATGACAGCTTAAACACTGGTTCTTTAAAAGGGGGTTTCGAATTAGAGGGGTCTCAAATTGGAGGATGACTGTAATACTGAGAACATATTACGTCAGAAACGGTTGAGTTTAGTTCAACATCGGCACGAATTATAAGACAATTTTCAGATCAAAGTAATCTTCATTTTGATAGGCTTCTGTCATATGTTGAATGATTGATTTTAGTTTATACGGTGTTAAATCTACCTGGTGGTGTCAAGGAAGGACGTAGCACGTCTTGTGAACTCACTGGCCCCAGTCAGGTTCCTTGACTTCAAGTGGCCCTGGGATTAATCAGTATATTTCCAGAACTATGGACCTCTGTGTTGAAGGGTTCTCTTAATGAGCATGGAGTGTAAAAAAAATATCAAAGTCAACGCCGAATTCTTATTTTAAACCCTGCTCAGCTGTAAATTGTCCGGCGTTCAACGAGTCATGTTACATGAATGGCATGTCATCTCCAGGTTCCGATGTCACACTGGACTTTACTATAATATCCATTACAATATCATATCACGTATGGAGAGAATAATGGTTACTGACACGTCCACTCATCACCTTGAGGCCGTAATACGCCCATTTCTCTCACAAAATATCTTGCATGTTATAGCATCAAAGCAATCATGTTGGGGCAATTTTATTAGCAAAGTTAATTGTAGTCAGGGGTGCGGTGGTGGCAGGATTTGCCGACGGCAGGATGCCAGACGTCCCCAACAAGGAGGGGGGTGGTGGGTGCGATTTTTTTTGTCCCCAACCAGGACTGCCTACAACGGCCCCATGGCGTCACTTTTGGTTGCCTAGTCTATTTAGACTTGGACTTGCTGCGTTTCGTGTCAATTTCATAAGTCATGTTGTGAATTCACTAGTCGATGATAATTTCTTGTCTGCCAAACGTATTGAAATGACATCATCACCATGCATCATTTAAATGATTTAATTATAGGAATGCAATGTATGCTGTGACGTATTTGTATTCGTAACTGTATTGTACATGACCTCACAGCTGATGATCTGATGTTTGTTGGACGCAATGGTGGTGATTGATCCGTACATTGGGGGACAATGTTCTACACTTCTTTCTGATATGAGAATTCTTTAAAGTGCATAAGGTGCGTACATATTTAGGGAAATCATATTAATGATCTCCCTAACTGTTTAACCGACAACTGATCTGCAAACAGGTTCGCTGACTACTACACTATTATTTACAACGTCAGTAAATCATCTGCCCTTATCCAACAAAATCTCAATAACAATCTAAATCATCTTTTCTCCTGGCTTTCTGAAAACTATATTTAATTATTTAAAAAAATAAATTTATGCTAATAGGAACATCTCAAAAACTCAGACGAAGTCCTGGTGTTATAAAACTATCAATCATCAGCCTATTGAAAACGTCACTTGTATTAAGCACCTCGGTGTCCATATTGATAACAATCTCACTTGGAACATGCAAATATCTCACCTTTGTAACAAAGTTAACTCTTCTATCTCACTCATTTCACGAACTTTATACTATTTTAACTTTTTATAACCGCTCTTCTTTTTTATAACTATCTTTTCTTACCTCATGTACATTATTGCATTACTGTGCAGGATTCCACCTTGCCTCATTTTTAAAAATTAAATTGAAAAGCTGCACAACATCTGTTCTTCAGGTTACACAACTCCTACCATTCAACACTTTAACACAATTTCTACTCTTACTGTTTCTCAACGTGCTGATTTTAAAACTAGCTGCCTGGCCTATCGAGCTTCAAAAAATCTCGCCCCTGCTAACACTTGTCGTAGACTTGTCAGGATTACTTTAATGGTAGAATGTCCAGACGGCAATTTTCCAGGAGAGACTCTGTCGTTCCACCAAGACCACAATGCGAACTTAAACATTCTTTTAATTATAAATTACCTAATAAATATTTTAACTCACTTGACGTTTAAACTAGAGTAGTATAATTATTAATAGCACGCTTTATTATTTTATCCATTTACATTTTAAAATGCTACCTGTCATTCTTATTAGATTTTATTGCATTTTAATAATTTTAAGTTTTAACAATTGTAGATATATTTTTCTTAACTATTTACGTATGTTTTTCATGTTATGAAATTTCTTGTATGTTTCTCGTTTGTATTGTTAAGGGCTCTTTAAAATCAGATCACGCTGGAAAGGTCACCCTCTTGAAATGGTTGTTTAAATAATAAATAAATAATACTAAAATACCATGCTGATACGGAGCCAGCGCTTCTAGAAGTCGACACAAGGATCTAGGCTTCGGTTGTGTGGAGTGTGAGCTCTTGAAAACGGCGCGATAACCTCTCCTTTTCGACAGGATCGCTGATGATAAACCCCTTTTCTCCCCATAAGCTTACGGTGATCCTCCAACTTAAGTTAGGGGTGTCAGTTATTTCATCGAGATTCGTATATATTATTGCCTACAAACAAATGCAAAAAGCTCAGCAAGGGTTGGTTATTTTCAGTCAGGGGAAATCCCGGCACTTCTGCGGAAGTTTTTTCCACGGCGAATTTTTGAAACACAGAATAAATATCCCCTTCCAGGAAAAATCCCAACTCCTTTGTAAATATAACGTCTTCTGGAAATAACCCAGTCTTGCCAAGTTGGTGCATTTTCATTGAAAATTTGGGATAATTGTATGAAATAGTTCATACTCCCCCTAAAATGAAGGATTACCGCAACCTCAAGAAAAATAACAACTGAACGCTCAACTTTAATAAGCTACTCGGAGTAACCGACCAACCGGGGTGTGAGTATATTGAGTATATATAGTTTTTAGGCCTAAATTACGATATATTTTGGTAGTTTTATCAGTGGTGGCGCCAGTGGTGGGGGGGGGGGTGTCAGGGAGGGCAACCCCGTCGGGCAGTCCTGTATCCCCTGTCGTCTGACGCCACAACGAGGTCAGCGGATCTTCACCTACTTTTGGGAAAACTCAAACATCGCACCACAGGCTTTTCCATTTATAAACCCAAGTAAACCTTACAAAATTCAACTCATTCCAAATAGGCCGACAACTTGCACAAAATATAAAATTAAATTTATTTCAACATTGAATTGTTGTTGAAGGAAAACACAAAGCCAGGACATTTGTCATTGTCAATAAATTACGATTAGATACATTGAACTCCTGAATCTGATAGCTAAAAGACCTACTGTATTTAAATTATATAAATCAGTAAACTTGTAACTACTATAACTTTCACATCACAAAATATGTAATCGAATTTAATTCAACAACAATTTTTGTTGAAGGAACAAATAGCCATAACATTTGTCATTGTCTAGGTCCTTGTCAAATAAATACGATTATACATTGAACTCTTCTGAATCTTATAGTTAAAAGACCTGCTTTATTTGAATTGTATATAAATATATAATTACGCCATAATTCTAGTTGTGTTTTGTGGAGATATGTCTAGGTATACTTGAGTTTCACTTGGCCACCATGCTGTGTATGCCCCAGAGCGTGCGCGTAGTTCAAATATTTCATACCGTTTTTAATATTTTCGTTAAATTTAAAACGATTGATATTGACTATACTCCAGCTAGTTTCAGTACAAGTTGGTATATTACATATTGTTATATATAGGCCTATGATAATACAATATATTATGATTACCATCATGTCTTGTCATAAGATTCCATTATTTACAGAATATCATAACATGTTTCAATGTGCGTTTGATTATCTTAATTATATTTCGCAGGTAGGGTGTTGGTGGTTGCTCCAGGCTTAGTCTCAAATGGGCTGTGTAGTTTTCATTTTTCCCCACTCAACAAAGCAGACTATATTCGCTAAATTACAAAACTGACACACTGTATGCTAAAGTTCTAAATTATAATGTATGAAAGGATTTAACAGTATATTTTTCCATGCAAAAGATATATAAGTTTACAAAAAAAGAAGGGTAAATTAGTATTAAATAGCCACAACTGCCCAAAAGGCATATGCTTAAAGAATTTAAACAATTTTACACATGAAGACATGGAAATGACTATATCTACAATATAACTTAAAGCACAACTGAAATGATTTTCAATAAATTTGAGTATTGAAAATAAAATGGAAACACAAAAAATTAAGGTTACAAAATAATATACTTAAATTGTTTAGAACTTATGTCTTATTTCTTATGTAATATGAGTTTTGGTTGGTCTTAATTTTGGTTAATAAAATCATCTATAAGTAAATAAGTACATCAGTTTTCATAAGAACCAGTAAAATTTTGCCCAGGCTCAAAGATAGAACATTGTTATTATACAGCATTATATTTACTGTACTGTTTTATAGAGGGTATTGCATAGTCACAAAAGTACAGATGCCTCCTAAACATTAATACTGTACTGTATATGACTAACTAGCTAGATTTGTTGGTTTTATTTATTTTTTAAATAATATAAACTTTATTTGACATTTTACCACCTCAGCGTCAATTTGTTCTTATTTCGTTCTTATCTTTAAAGCAATTTCAGCCTCGGTGTTCTTATAAAATATACACATCTAGATGTGTATAAGAGACCTCCACAACTGTCCTGTCTACAAGCCGAATTTACTCTTTTAATTTGCCCTGGCATGCTATCACAAATCGAAATTTCAGATCTACAATAATGTCACATCCCACCGAGAATCTACCTGTAATTGTGTAATTCAAGTACCATTCTATACGCTCTTTTTAAACCGCTTCATCCAGGGGGTTAAGAGTGGAACTTTACAAACCTAAATGTCTCTGATGTTTTTGTGATTGTAAATGCTTGTTATAGCTTTATTCAATTTCATAATTAACCTCCTCATAATTACTATCACAGCATCATAACAGGGGTGGATCCAGAATTTTAAAACGGGGTGGGTGGTAGGGCGGGGGGCACAATAGTTTTAGAATAGATAAGTGAGTAGCACATAACAATATGTATTGCAATTTTAATATTATTTTAGTGGCAAAATGGGAGGGGAGCCCGTCCCCCCGTGCCCCCTATTGGATCCGCCCCTGCATAACCAGTATGTTCATCAACATTGTTGATTATCATATCATATAATTATTATTATATTATTATTCTTATTATTATTATTACTGGACTTCAGTGTTATTGTTTATTTTATTGCTATGCTTTGGTAGTTGACACTTGTACAGGGAATATCTCACTTTGTTAACTACCATCTCGTGTAAGAAAAATAAAATTATTATGAATAATAATAATTTTTAGTTATTGCATCGTTCGGTTACAATAGTATAACTACGTAGGCCTATCTAATAATTAAAAAAACAATTTTTATTTTAGGAACGCGATGGACACAATTATTTTTTTGTAAATAATTAAAGAAAAAAAAAACTCTTACGCCCAATTATGATAAGTATGTATTAGATAATAACCTATTCTGAGAAAACTGAGCTTATGTAATTAAAAAAATGAATTTTATTACCAAATTTGATGTTATGTAATTAAAGGCCTGTGTGTCAAATACTTGCATTATCGATAATAAATAAATAAATAAATAAATATATATATATATAGGCAATATTACTGTATTGATAAATTATTAATAGTCATACTTAATTATCAGTTTATATTATAATTCAAAATCTCTTTTTTTTTTTTTAAATTGGCTGGGTAAAGAATAAACATAAGAACACACTTCTAATTAAATTACGTTTAAAAAAAAGTAACAAAAATAGACCATATTAATGTACCGTATGCATCAGAATGAATTCACGGGTTTGAATTAATTATGGCCGTAACATCGGTGAACCGTTCTATACAACATCCATGGTATTCCATATTGCTATATGAGTCACGTGAACTATTAATTTTCCAAGGTCAACATCAACAAACAGATTTAGAATTTTCATACGCGTATAATATAATAGCTGTTGATCGTAAGGAATGATAGATTCCGATGTAAATGATCTATAAAACAGAGGGGTGTTAGGAGGAGTGAGACGGGAAATAATGCCTACCGCCAAAGCTCTTTGGATTGGATTATTTCGGTGGTGAAATGAGATGTTTCTGTCGGATCCTTCTGGTGGTGAATTTTGCAGTACCCCGGGAGAACATCCCTACAATTTCCGTAGTGTTTCTTTGAATCCCAGTACGATGGCGTATTTCATTAATACTTAGTATGTATTACACTTTCTTAACTAGGTCTGTGTTCTAACGTTGACTACATGACTACCTATAGGCTAATTCACAGACACTGACGGCACCGTCTTATCCAAAAGACGGTGCGCTATTTCATTCCTGCATCTAGAAACGTAACACAATGAGGGTAGTGAGTGGGTTAGAACGGGGACCACCAAACGTTATTTAAAAATCTTCATTGTTCAATTCAGCGGACACACAATGGCTACCTGATATAGGCCTATAAGTAAACGTTTTGGCGTTTGTAATACGACGTCTCTGCCAACACTTTTTTTAGGTAAAAATCTTTTTGCTCAACCGACCGACGCAAAACTTCAAAAATCCAGGGTCGTCTTCTTTTGCCCACGTAATTGTATACGATGTTTGAAAAGGCGAGTCTTCGAGCTTTGAAATATAATATTGGCATACTTTATCTGTATATTAGCCCTGTGTAACGAAAATATTATTGCTAGGACTGAAACCTTGAAAGGGCTTATGCATAATATATACATATAATAATAATAATAATAATAATAATAATAATGATAATGATAATGATGATGATGATGATGATGATGATGATGATAATAATAATAATAATAATAATAATAATAATAATAATAATAATAACAATAATAATAATACAGCAAAGTACATACTCCACATAGGCCTAAGGCCCGATATCATACAATTTACTGATTCAATGTAATATTATTATTTAAGGTATATTTATTAAAACTTCAATGTTCATTAAATACATAGGCCTACATAATAGCAACATGGCTGAATTGAGTAGGGAATCACAAAGGTATAAAATAATAAAACAGCAGAAAAATGAAAAACAAAAAACAAAAAAACAAAAAACAAAAAAACAAAAAATAGAAAACAAAAAAAAAAGAATTTTTTATGGATGTATGAAAGTATTGTGTAATAATTAGTGCATAGGGCATAGTACTATAATTGTACTGCCCAATCCAACTTATTTCGTGTGGTGTCCCCTGCACAGCCCCTTTGACTACAATATATAATTCATAGCTTATCATCATTATAGGCCTGCATTACCATAGAGCTCCAATAAAAATAAATATTTTAAAAAATAAAAATATCAAATATTAAAAATATTGATTGCAATACGACTTTGGTAGACTATGAATCAATAATTTAAATCTTATAAGTATTTTACAATTTTTACACTCAATCGATACATCAAAAGGATCGACAGTGTCCTACCTGTGGGTCTCAAGGGACGTTGTGCGAAGACAAGACCAAGAAAAGCTAGGCAGAGCAACACCCGTAACATGGCTGATGGAGGATAATAATTCAATGACACTTAACAATGCCTCTGAGCTGTCAAAGTACCACAGCTGAATGGCGCATCTCATTCCACACAAGTTCACGATCAATCGTGATCACACACAGCGCAGTGCGAGTTACGCTCACAGTTTGTTGTGTTCTGATTGGTGCAAACTATAAATAGTCAAAGAGTTCGCCTCTGGTAGCAATATTTTTGATACGTATTACTGTTGCTCAAGGTTTTGTCAACATAATCTATCGTATCGATGACAGGTAAATCACACTTTGCGTTTTGCTCATCGATTCTGACATAGTACCTCAGGACATGTATGTTCTAGATAATGAAAACATTTGCGTTTGGAGTTCCGTTCGTGTTACTTGTTGTTGGTATAAGGAGTACTGAAGATATTTTGATGAGGCTTTAACGTGTTCGAACACAAAGGAGGGCTTGATAAGTACTTGTTGGCGGTGCCAAACGTCTCTAATATGAAGGTCTACAACGGAAATTATAAGATCGTACTCACAGAGCTAAATTTATCCCATGAACAAGGCCTAGGGATATTTCAACATACATCATTTTATACTTTACAGTATTATACTTTATAT